>NC_068454.1:26281344-26287835 GCF_023373465.1 Oncorhynchus keta | reverse complement strand
AAGTACTTCATCAGTCAGCTGTGATGCTAAATACCTGTTGCGGGTATACAGCTGATTCTCATGTAGAACATTGAACTGCGTTCATTTTTCCTCAAGATGCAACACAGTGAGAACATTTTGCAACTATGAAGACCGCAGCCTCCTACATCCTTCAGCGGCCAAGGAACCTGGAACTTTTTCTGCCGTGGTTGATGTTTCTGGATCCTCCTCTTCTGCCATGGTGGATGAGTTACCTTTTCTGGTAAATACATGGCCATTTTTCTTTCCCAAAAGAAAATGTCGGCTGCAAACCCACCTGTTGACACTGGGTTTCCAGTTCACCTGTATGAAAGACAAAAGTAAATATTACTAGCTTGCTTGATTACTAAAATGGGAACATCTACAGTTGAAGTCGGAATTTACATACACCTTAGCCAAATACATTTCAACTCAGTTGTTCACAATTCCTGACATTTAATCCTAGTAAAATTGCCTGTCTTAGGTCAGTTAGGATCACCACTTTATTTTAAGAATGTGAAATGTCAGAACAATAGTAAAGAGTGATTAATTTCAGCTTTTATTTCTTTCATCACATTCCCAGTGGGTCAGAAGTTTACATACACAGAATTCGTATTTATTAGCATTGCCTTTAAATTGTTTTAACTTGGGTCAAATGTTATTGGGTAGACTTTTGGCCCATTCCTCCTGACAGAGCGGGGTGAACAGGCAGTGGCTCGGGTGGTTGTTGTCCTTGATGATCTTTATGGCCTTCCTGAGACATCGGGTGGTGTAGGTGTCCTGTAGGGCAGGTAGTTTGCCCCCGGTGATGCGTTGTGCAGACCTCACTACCCTCTGGAGAGCCTTAAGGTTGTGGCCAGAGCAGTTGCCATACCAGGCGGTGATACAGCCTGACAGGATGCTCTCGATTGTGCATCTGTAGAAGTTTTGGTGACCAGACCATTTCTTCAGCCTCCTGAGGTTGGCTGCTGCACCTTCTTCAAAACACTGTCTGTGTGGATGGACCAATTCAGTTTGTCCGTGATGTGCGCGAGGAACTTGAAACTTACCACCCTCTCACTACTGTCCCGTCGGTGTGGATGAGAGTGCTCCCTCTGCTGTTTCCTGAAGTCCACAATCATCTATTTTGTTTTGTTGACGTTGAGTGTTAGACTTATTTTTCTGACACCACACTCCGAGGGCCCTCACACCTCTCCCTGTAGGCCGTCTCGTCGTTGTTGGTAATCAAGCCTTCCACTGTAGTGTCGTCCGCAAACTTGATGATTAAGTTGGAGCGTGTATGGCCATGCAGTAGTGGGTGAACAGGCAGTACAGGAAGGCTCAGAACACACCCTTGTAGGGCCCCAGTGTTGGCGAGGATCAGCGGGGTGGAGATGTTGTTACCTACCTCACCACTGAGGGCGGCCGTCAGGATGTCCAGTACCCAGTTGCACAGGGCGGGGTCGAGACCCAGGGTCTCAGGGTGATATGGTCCTTGACTATTCTCTCAAAACTTCATGATGACGGAAGTGATTGCTACGGGGCAGTAGTCGTTTATCTCAGTTACCTTGGCTTTCTTAGGAACAGGAACAATGGTGGCCCTCTTGAAGCATGTTGGAACAGCAGACTGGGATAAGGATTGATTGAATATGTCCGTAAACACACCAGCTGGTCTGCATTTTAGTTTCTTTGTGATGTGGATGCCAAGGAACTTGAAGCTCTCAACCTGCTCCACTACATCTCCGTCGATAAGAATGGGGGCATGCTCGGTCCTCCTTTTCCTCTAGTCCACGATCATCTCCTTTGTCTTGATCACGTTGAGGGAGAGTTTGTTGTCCTTGCACCACACGGTCAGGTCTCTGACCACCTCATTATAGGCTGTCTCATCATTGTCGGTGATCAGGCCTACCACTGTTGTTATCGGCAAACCTAATGATGTTGTTGGAGTTGTGCCTGACCGTGCAGTCATGAGTAAACAGGGAGTACAGGAGGGGACTGAGCACGCACACCTGAGGGGCCCCCGTGTTGATGATCAGTGTGGCGGATGTGTTGTTAACTACCCTTACCACCTGGGGCGGCCCGTCAGGAAGTCCAGGATCCAGTTATAGAGGGAGGTGTTTAGTCCCCGGGTCCTTAACCTCTCTGGTATATTTGGGACAGTAGCGTCCCACCCCGCAACAGCCAGTGAAAGTGCAGGGCGCCAAATTCGAAACAACAAAAATCTCATAATTAAAATTCCTCAAGCATATGTTCAGTAGTTCCAAAAACATCCGGTGATTTTGCAGAGAGCCACATCAATTCACAGTATTAAACATTGATAAAAGATACAACTATTATACATGGAACTTTAGATAAACTTCTCCTTCACAAATTACAGTCTATATATGCCTCATCTACACAAGGAGCCCTTCTAGGGAGGTAACCTACTGAACAAAAATATAAACGCAACATGCAACAATGAACTATTTTACTGATTTAAAGTTCATATAAAGATATCTGTCAATTTAAATAAATTCTTTAGGTCCTAATCTATGGATTTCATGACTGGGCAGGGAGCAGCCCAAAAAGGCTGCTTTTAGAGACGGAAACATTCCTCAGTTTCATCAGCTGTCCGGGTGGCTGGTCTCAGACAATCCTACAGGTGAAGAAGTCGGATGTGAATGACCTTGGACATGAATGACCTTGGACATGAATTCTCTAAAATGACATTAAAATGACCAATTGCCTGCTCCCTCAAAACTTGAGACATCTGTGACATTGTGTTGTGACAAAACTGCACATTTTAAAGTGGCCTTTTATTGGCCCTAGCATGAGTGGCACCTGTGTAATAATCATTCTGCTTAATCAGCTTCTTGATATACCACACCCGTGGATGGATTATCTTATCAAATGAGAAATGCTTACGAACAGGGATGTAAAACAAATTTGTGCACAAAATTTGAGAGAAATTTGCTTTTTTGAATGTACGGAAATGTTCTTATATCATTTATTGCATCTCATGAAACATGGGCCCGACACTTTACTTGTTGCATTATTTTTCTTTAGTATCTATATAAAAAAGATAGGTAATTGGCTCAACTTCCTTAGGTTCTAACCAGTTCTCACAGCCTTTATGTCTAAGATAGTGGAGACAGGAAGTCTGAAGTTATCTCCACTCTGCGGTCCCTTGTTTATTATTTTGCCATGACGACCTTGTCGCAGACACAACCCCACTTTTTAGCCCACTTTTTAGAAGAAAGATATTTATTTTGTCTACATATTTAATTTAACCTCTTAACTTAGAAATCAAATTAGTTTAGAATGGTAAAGGACATATATAAACTGTTTGTCATAAAATATGGTGTCAGGCTCTATGTAATTCTGCACTTCCTGCACAGAAAGGCTACTCAATTACAGTAACGAAATGATTTGAAATGACTTATTTCCAAGACTGATCTTAACACCCACCATGGACGCCCAATAGATTTGCCTGATATCAGACAAATTAAAGGAAAAGAAAACCTACACCAACTCAGGCAAGAGAGTGCAAATAAACGTGGCACAAACCAAACAGGTGAGACAAGAGGATGGTGCAACACATCCTGACCTACGTGGATGACACCAATCAAGGCAAGCAACACGCGAAGAGAACCAACCTTGAAATCCAAAACAAAATCCAAAAGGAAATTGAACCGAACCCCAAAGCGTATAACAAGAGGATGTTTAAGAACATATATTGAACATTTTATTTCAAAACAGTGAAACTGTTGTAATATTGGGATGTGCAACTTCAGACACACTCTCTGGTGAATAAAATCATGTTTTTATTCATTAAAAAAAGAAAACATAAGCATTTCCTGGCAGTGACTTTTCTACCCAAACCAAAGTGTGGTTAAAAGATTAAAGACTGCAGCACCGGAAGCAGTTAAAGGTTATACATTTCTACCTCAATCACATACTGTATCAGCAGTAATAAAGGAATGAAAATCAACTGGAGAAACTGGCTGGTAGATCTCCTAGTTTTATGATTCGTTTGTGGTCCCATTAGCAAAATATTCACATTATCAGTCTTTCTCAAGTCAGTTGTTGTGAACTATATGTTTGTTATATTTCCTTTTCCATCCTGTGTTTTCTGCTTAGTCGTTTACCGTTGATATGTTCTAGGCTACTAAGGGGTGTCAAAGTCAAATGGACGGAGGGCCAAATAAAAATTTAGCTACAAGCCGAGGGCCGGACTGTTCGAATGTTCATTGAAAATTTTTAAATAGACGCATATAGTCTAGTGAACCTAATTGAACCTACTGAAAACCTAACAAATATATTCCAATATGATCAGATAAATAAAGCAATATTTTCTTATGGCTCTGTCAGTAATCTTTAATTTTCAACAGACACAAAAGACAAATTTCCTTTATATAAAAATCCCCATAACATGAACATTAAATGAAAGAAACCGGTATTCAAGGCACCATCAGTAGCCTATATTTTCTATTTTAGCAAAAGTGGGCTAAATTTACTTCAAAGAAAAAACAATAATAGCAATTTTCTATCATCCACTCAACTGAAATATTTTAAAAATATAATTGGATTGAAATACAATAAAATAAAGTGCAAAAATCTATTAATCAAAAACAACACTTTGTTTAAGGAGAAGTAACATGCAGTGAAAACAAATATTAAACTTTAACTTTTAAACTTGAACTGAGTAAAAACTCTAAATATGTGATTGCACAGTAATGTTCACTTGTTTGAGGTTGAGGGTGATACTTGGTGGTGTCCCATCTTTTCCACAAGTTCATCAATGTTCGGGTAAGCTCTGAGCTGAGGAAATCCTCAGAATTGAGTGGAGGTGTTCAGCAGTAAGTCGACTTCTGTGTGATGTTTTGTTCAAGTTCATCAAAGAAAACAGTTGTTCACACAGGTATGTGCTGCCAAACATAGACAACGTTTGAGCAGCCTGGATGCGCAGCTGGGACGTTGTGTCGGGAGGAAACGGGCGAGCCGCAGCACCACTGCCGCATATTTGCCCTCAGTGCATCATTGCATTGAGGTCAATCAACTCCATGAAGGTTTGGTGGTGAGCTTTCACGTCAACAGCAATGGGTGACCGAGCAGTCCAACCTGCTTAGTGCTTCAAAGAATCAGCAAATCGACGTCGAAAGTCAGCGGTAAGCTACCTATTTTATCGGCCAACTGTGCTGGGAACGCACTGGTGAGAGCTTCTTATCATGGTCTGGCAGCTGGGAAAGTGGCTCAAATTTTCTTCCGCATCTGCGTCTCCCCACAGAGTCAGTCTGTTTTAAATGCCTTCACTGTACTGTACATATCAGAGATGACACGATCCTCGACCCTGCAGCTGCAAGTTCATTGCATTCAGATGACTCGTAATGTCACACGAAAAGCTCATTTCACAGAAACATTTCGTCTCGGAGTTGTGTTGTGTCTTTTCCTGCTGTCCAAGAACAGCGAATCTCGACGGCTGAAACATCTTTGAAGCACCTTTCCCTGGCTTAGCCATCGCACCTTCTGTGTGATGAAGGCAAATCACCATGCTCGTTTCTCAACTCCGTCAGCTGCCTGAACTGGCGGTGACTCAAACCTGGGCCTCCGATGGGTGCCAACGCGCGTGACGATGCTCATTACATGCCCATATTCGGGCAGTCATCACAGATCTAGCTTCGGCATGGTGTATGACTATTGTCAGTCACCTGCAACGCGCTTCTGCATCTTCCTCAGTCCTCGCCTTCACACAGACAACGAAGGTGCTCGCCGTTCCAGCAACTCCACGAGCGTTTCAGCTAGCAGCCCATTCATCTACACATCTCTGACCACTCAGTTCTAGTTGCAAAGCCATGCGCCTACGAAGGCCACGTTAGGCCGATGAACTGCCATCTGGTCACGCCGAAGGCCATTCATTAGTTCATGCTCGCGGTTATCGTTATTACGATGATGACACCGAACAGTTTCCGAAGTAGATCATTATTTGCAATAGAGTCTTGTCCTTTTTTCTGGTACAGTCGCAACTTTGCATCATGGTTTGTGATCGAAATTGCCACAAAACCGGCTCGATTTTCCTCGTGCAGTGGCAGCGTCAGACCACATTTCGTAAGAGCTGTCTTATCTGTCCTTAAGCCACAAACTTTGGTCACTGGTTTTGACCAGTCTCCAGACGCTGGCCTGTGAGGTCAGCTTTACTGGCGATTTCCAGCTTACTCGTCGCGACTTGAGACTCTCCAACGTTTGTAGCCTTTGTTCCATGTCCATATTCTGTAACGCCGCGCAGCTGCTTTCGTAATGTCGCTTTCTTCCACCACACACACGTACCACTACCATCACCTTGCATGAAGACCCCCAGCTCTCAGTGCTCCATCTTCCAGAACAATAGCCTGACTCCCTTGACCGGGTGTCTGAAACCTGGGTTTACAGATGCCGACACTTCGCTGTGCCAATAAATACTGAGACGAAGGCCTTACGTCGGGTGCGTCGATCGCTGTATCGTGGGACATGTATTGGTGCGCAGTAAAGATCTGAAACGG
>NC_068454.1:26277957-26281244 GCF_023373465.1 Oncorhynchus keta | reverse complement strand
GCACCCTGTGGGGCCCCCGTGTTGAGGATCAGCGGGGAGGAGATGTTGTTGCCTACCCTCACCACCTGGGGGCGGCCCGTCAGGAAGTCCAGTACCCAGTTGCACAGGGCGGGGTCGAGACCCAGGGTCTCGAGCTTGATGACGAGCTTGGAGGGTACTATGGTGTTGAATGCCGAGCTGTAGTCGATGAACAGCATTCTCACATAGGTATTCCTCTTGTCCAGGTGGGTTAGGGCAGTGTGCAGTGTGGTTGAGATTGCATCGTCTGTGGACCTATTTGGGCGGTAAGCAAATTGGAGTGGGTCTAGGGTGTCAGGTAGGGTGGAGGTGATATGGTCCTTGACTAGTCTCTCAAAGCACTTCATGATGACGGAAGTGAGTGCTACGGGGCGGTAGTCGTTTAGCTCAGTTACCTTAGCTTTCTTGGGAACAGGAACAATGGTGGCCCTCTTGAAGCATGTGGGAACAGCAGACTGGTATAGGGATTGATTGAATATGTCTGTAAACACACCGGCCAGCTGGTCTGCGCATGCTCTGAGGGCGCGGCTGGGGATGCCGTCTGGGCCTGCAGCCTTGCGAGGGTTAACACGTTTAAATGTCTTACTCACCTCGGCTGCAGTGAAGGAGAGACCGCATGTTTTCGTTGCAGGCCGTGTCAGTGGCACTGTATTGTCCTCAAAGCGGGCAAAAAGTGATTTAGTCTGCCTGGGAGCAAGACATCCTGGTCCATGACTGGGCTGGGTTTCTTCTTGTAGTCCGTGATTGACTGTAGACCCTGCCACATGCCTCTTGTGTCTGAGCCATTGAATTGAGATTCTACTTTGTCTCTGTACTGACGCTTAGCTTGTTTAATAGCCTTGCGGAGGGAATAGCTGCATTGTTTATATTCGGACATGTTACCAGACACCTTGCCCTGATTAAAAGCAGTGGTTCGCGCTTTCAGTTTCACGCGAATGCTGCCATCAATCCACGGTTTCTGGTTTGGGAATGTTTTTATCGTTGCTATGGGAACGACATCTTCGACGCACGTTCTAATGAACTCGCACACCGAATCAGCGTATTCGTCAATATTTCCATCTGACGCAATACGAAACATGTCCCAGTCCACGTGATGGAAGCAGTCTTGGAGTGTGGAGTCAGCTTGGTCTGACCAGCGTTGGACAGACCTCAGCGTGGGAGCCTCTTGTTTTAGCTTCTGCCTGTAGGCAGGGATCAGCAAAATGGAGTCGTGGTCAGCTTTTCCGAAAGGGGGGCTGGGCAGGGCCTTATATGCGTCGCGGAAGTTAGAGTAACAATGATCCAAGGTTTTACCACCCCTGGTTGCGCAATCGATATGCTGATAAAATTTAGGGAGTCTTGTTTTCAGATTAGCTTTGTTAAAATCCCCAGCTACAATGAAAGCAGCCTCCAGATAAATGGTTTCCAGTTTGCAAAGAGTTAAATAAAGTTTGTTCAGAGCCATCGATGTGTCTGCTTGGGGGGGGATATATACGGCTGTGATTATAATCGAAGAGAATTCTCTTGGAAGATAATGCGGTCTACATTTGTTTGTGAGGAATTCTAAATCAGGTGAACAGAAGGATTTGAGTTCCTGTATGTTTCCTTCATCACACCATGTCTCGTTAGTCATGAGGCATACGCCCCCCCTCTCTTCTTACCAGAAAGATGTCTATTTCTGTCGGCGCGATGCGTGGAGAAACCCGTTGGCTGCACCGCATCGGATAGCGTCTTCCCAGTAAGCCATGTTTCCGTGAAGCAGAGAACGTTGCAGTCTCTGATGTCCCTCTGGAATGCCACCCTTGCTCGGATTTCGTCAACCTTGTTGTCAAGAGACTGGACATTGGCAAGAAGAATGCTGGGGAGTGGTGCGCGATGTGCCCTTTTTCGGAGTCTGACCAGAACACCGCCTCGTTTCCCTCTTTTTCGGAGTCATTTCCTTGGGTCGCTGCATGCGATCCATTCCGTTGTCCTGTTTGTAAGGCAGAACACAGGATCCGCGTCGCGGAAAACATATTCTTGGTCGTACTGATGGTGAGTTGACACTGATCTTATATTCAGTAGTTCTTCTCGACTGTATGTAATGAAACCTAAGATGACCTGGGGTACTAATGTAAGAAATAACACGTAAACAACAAAGCCTCCTTCACTCATGCTGCCAAACATACCCTCGTAAAACTGACTATCCTATCGATCCTTGACTTAGGCGATGTCATTTACAAAATAGCCTCCAACACTCTACTCAGCAAACTGGATGTAGTTTATCACAGTCCCATCCGTTTTGTCACCAATACCCCATATACTACCCACCACTGCGACCTGTATGCTCTTGTTGGCTGGCCCTCACGACATATTAGTCACCAAATCCACTGGCTCCATGTCATCTATAAGTCTTTGCTAGGTAAAGCCCCACCTTATCCCAGCTCACTTGTCACCATAGCAACACCCACCAGAAGGTATATTTCACTGATCATCCCCAAAGCCAACACTTCCTTTGGCCGCCTTTCATTCCAGTTCTCTGCTGCCAATGACTGGAACAAATTGCAAAAATCACTGAAGCTGGAGTCTTATATCTCCCTCTCTAACTTTAAGCATCAACTGTCAGAGCAGCTCACAGATCACTGTACCTGTACACAGCCAATCTGTAAATAGCACACCCAACTAGTACCTCATCTTTATATTTTCACCCCAGTATATCTACTTGCACATCATCATCTGCACATCTATCACTCCAGTGTTAATGCTAAATTGTAATTATTTTGCCACTGTGGCCTGTTTATTGCCTTACCTCCATACTCTTCTACATTTGCACACACTGTACATAGATTTTTCTATTGTGTTATTGACTGTACGTTTGTTTATGTGTAACTCTGGGTTGTTTTTTGTCACACTGCTTTGCTTTATCTTGGCCAGGTCGCAGTTGTAAATGAGAACTTGTTCTCAACTGGTCTACCTGGTTGAATAAAGCGGAAAACATCTTATGGTCATTTTTGACCCGGCAGTTCTCAAATAAAACCCAGATATTCACAAAGTTTGATGAATGACAGGTTGTTTCTTCATGCAAAATAGATTTGGAGTTTAACATTCAATTAAGCTGCTTTATTTTAGGGGTTTAGTGAAGGTTGGTCATTTGGGACCCTTGGGACAAGGGGACTATACAGAATGTTACGACTACACAAGGGTTAAACTGACATGTTTGCGTGTGATCAGGGGTATATTCATTCCACCGATTCTGTTGAAAGACATTTCTTAAAATGGCAAGTCCATATTGTGTCTTTGTTACGGTTTTC
>NC_068454.1:26271490-26277857 GCF_023373465.1 Oncorhynchus keta | reverse complement strand
CTGGGAAAGTTTCTTAGAAGCCATCTTCAATGGCAGGTCCTTCGATGAGAGCCATACCTTTTGGCCTGGAGTGTAGACTGGGGCTGAGGCACGGCAACGATTGGCTTTGGACTGGATCCTGGCGGCGGCACGCAGGCCAGGCCTTCCTCCAGGTGCGATGACAACGGCGCATATGGTCATGGACTGAGGAACCGCCACCTCAAACTCTTGGGCGGGGAATAAGGGGGGTTTATAACTCTGAGCACACTCGAAGGGTGACATACCTGACAAGGTGTTGGTGAGGGTGTTGTGGGCATATTTCACCCAGGGTAGCTGAGCACTCCAGGAGGAAGGGTTATCCCAAGTTGCGCAGCGTAGGCAGTCTCCATCTCCTGGTTGGCCCGTTCGGTCGGGCCATTGGTCTGGGTCTCCATACCTGGGATGTGAACTGGGGTCCCCTGTTGGAAACAATGTCAGTAGGAATGCCATGCAGACAAAACACATGGGACACCAGCAGTTCCGCAGTCTCCCTGGAGGACGGAATGAAGAGAGTCGCTGTGGAAAATCTGTCAATTATGGTGAGGATGTCTGACTTACCATTGGATGGGGGAAGGCCACTGACGAAATCCAGAGCTGTGTGTGACCAGGAGCGACTGGGTATGGGAAGAGGGTGAAGCAGGCCGGACGTGGGTTTAGTGGAGGTCTTATTCCGGGCACAGACCGAGCAGGCTGAGACAAACTCCCGGACTCTCCATGTTGGACCAGCAAAAGCGCTGATGCAGGAAGGCAATGGTCCGGTGACAGGTGAGTAGAATGGGCGAACTGAATCTGGAACAAACAGAGCATTTCTAGGAACGTTACTGGGGTCAGGCTGGTTCTGCTGAGCCTGGTGAATGCGGGACTCGATCTCGGAACCAGTCTTGTCAGTGTTGAATTGGCAGGAAAGGGCGTCAGGCTTGGTATTCCTTGAACCGGGGCGATAAGTGAGTATGAAGTTGAATCTCCCGAAGAACAATGCCCACTTCCGGGAATTTAGACGCTTGGCGGTCTGGATGTAGGACAGGTTTTTGTGGTCCGTCCACACAATGAAGTGGAGAATAGAACCATCCAGTGACACCATTCCTCAAGAGCTAGCTTAACTGCCTGGAATTCCTGGGTACCGATGTCAAAAATTATCTCGGAAGGTGAGAGATTACGGGAAAAGAATTGAGCTTCTGATCAGAGTTGGGACATAACAGCACCTACCCCGTTGACGGAGGCATCCACCTCCACGATGAACTGGAGTTCTGGGTCTGGCTGAGTGACGACTGGAGCGGAAGTGAAGCGGCACTTGAGTTCCAGGAACACTGCCTCTTCTTCAGGGGTCCAGTGGAACGGAGTGGAGGTGGAGGTGAGAGTGGTGAGAAGTGCTGCCAGATGGCTGTAGTTGTGGATGAATCATCTGTAAAAATTTGCAAACCCCAGGAAACGTTGTAGTTGCTTCAGGTTTAAATGTTTTTAATTGAACCTTTATTTAACTAGGCAAGACAGTTAATAACAAATTCTTAACTCGGCGCAGGCCACTGTGACTGCCCTGACCTTGGTGGGATCCATGCGTAAATGTCCCTGTGCAATAATGTAACCCAGGAAATACACAGAGGAAGGATGGAACTCACATTATTCAGCTTTATTTAACAAAAAGCATATTCTCCAACAGCCGTTGGATAACTTGGCGAACGTGTTGCTGGTGAGCCTCAGAGTTCTTCAAAAAAATCTTAATGTCATCCACATGGACAAAAACGAAGCATCCAATCACATCCCTCAGTACATCATTGACTAGGCTCTGAAAAACAGCAGGGTCGTTAGTGAGACCAAAAGACATGACCAAATACTCAAAAGTGTCCAAATGGTGTGTTAAATGTCGTTTTCCACTCGTCCCCCTCTCTGATGCAGACCAGATGATAAGCATTCTGGGTGTTGAGTTTGGTGAACACCACAGCACCATTGAGGGGGGCAAAAGCAGAACTGATGAGTGGCAAGCGGTACTTGTTCTTCGCAGTGATGTTATTCAGCCCACGGAAGTCTATACATGGCCTCAGCGACCCATCCTTTTTCTTCACAAAGAAAAAACCAGCACCCACCGAAGAGGAAGAAGGCCTGACATGTCCTGCAGACAGGGAATGCTGGATGTACCCCTCCATAGCCTCCTGCTCGGGGCGAGAGAGGTTATACAACCGGCTACAGAGGAAAGGAGCTCCAGGCTGGAGGTCAATGGCACAGTCGTATGGCCGATGAGGCGGCAGCGATGGGGCATGGTGTTTGCTGAACACAGTAGCTAGATTGTGATACTCGAGAGGAACTGATGACAGGTCTGGAGGTTCTGGAATATACTGGGGCACAGACAAGGCAGGGGCAAGGGCAGAACTTAGACACTTTGAGTGACAAAATGTACTCCAAGTGGTTACCTTTCCAGTGGTCCAGTCGATCTGTGGATTGTGCAGATTTAACAAAGGATGACCCAGGACCAGGGGAGAGCGAGGGCAGTTGATTATGTGGAGACGGATTCTTTCCTGGTGATTCCCAGAGAGACGCAGGATGACAGGGACCGTTCTCTCACAGACAAGGGCATGGAGCTGTCCATTGAGAGCGTTGGCATCGAGGGGTGAATCGAGTGGAACAGTGTCCAGGCCCTACTGAATAACGACACCTCAGTCCAGGAAACTCTTGTTGGCGCCCGAGTTGATGAGGGAAGGCAGAGGAAAAGCCTGGCTCTGCCACACAAGGGTGCTGTCAAGCAAGGGTCTGGGGGGAGCTGCCCCACTACTGCCGAGCCACCTCTCTTTGCTGGGGAACAAGTAGAGATGATGTGACCAACCTGGCCACAGTATAGGCAGCTCCTAGTGCTGATTTGTTGCTGCCTCTCCTCAGGTGAGAGACAGGCCCGGCTGAGCTGCATGGGTTCAGGTTCTGGAAGAGACTTAGGAAGGGAGGCAGTCGGAGGGTTATGGGTTATGTAGCACTAGCCAGGGGTACCCTAGGATACGGGGAATCTTGGGAGCAGTGATTCAAAGAAAACTAAGTCTCTGAGTGGTTCACCCCAACTTGCAATAGAATGGGCTTGGTCTGATATTCCACCTGGCCGATGGGGCGTCCATTGAGGGCTTGAATCTGCAGAGGGATGGGACATTCCACGCAGGGGATTTGTTATTCTCTGGCGAAGTCTTGGTCATTTCTTTTAAAAATATTTTTTATTTCACCTTTATTTAACCAGATAGGCCAGTTGAGAACAAGTTCTCATTTACAACTGTGACCGTGCCAAGATAAAACAAAGCAGTGCGACAAAAACAACAACACAGAGTTACACATAAACAAACGTATAGTCAATAACACGATAGAAAAATCTATGTATGTGCAAATGTAGAAGAGTAGGGAGGGAAGGCAATAAATAGGCCATAGAGGCTGGGATCTTGGGTTTCCAGTGCAGGTTCCCTGGAGGAAATACGGCGATGACTGTAGCACTGGGCGATGAGACTTGGGCATTGGCTCCTCCTGGGTTGGGGTTGGGCTGTGGTTGGAGGGAACCGGTAAGTGCCCGGAGGGACGCTGATATTTTGGAGAGTTGTTCTTGCCCCAGCAGTGCTCCTTGTTGGGTGATAGCATTCTGGATCTGGGTGATCTCTGCTGGGTCCATGTTGAGGAAGAAGCTTGCTGTGACCTGGTGAGGTTGGACTCAGGTGTAGAGAAGAGACCAGACGAGGAATCAGTGGTTAAGGTTACACATAATACTTTACTGAGAAACAGTAGCGGCAGGATCACAGTACACTTGAAAATGTTTTGGAGGATGCATGACTCGACTTTTGCCTCTCCTAAGCCCGTTGGGGAGTTGCAGCGATGAAACAAGATCGAAATTGGGGAGAAAATGTGGGTAAAAAAATTGTTAAGTTAATTGTCATATCCAACAGCAGATCTCTTTGTTTCTTGGGACCTAGAACTAGCATCTCTGTTTTGTCTGAGTTTAAAACTAAAACATTTTCTGCTTTCCACTTCCTTCTATCTGAAACACAGACTTCCTGGGTAGGCAATTTTGGGGCTTCACCATGTTTCATCAAAATGTACAGCTGTGTGTCATCGCATAGCAGTGAAAGTTTACATTGCGTTTCCGAATTACATCACCAAGAGGTAGAATAAGGCTGTAACGTAACCATTTTAGAATAAGGCTGAACATAACAAAATTTTGAAAAAGTCAAGGGGTCTGAATACTTTCCGAATGCACTTTATATAGTGAAAACAATAGTGATCCTAAAACGAAACCTTGAGTAACACTGAAACGTGTAATTGATTGCCAAAGGACAAACCATCCATAGAGACAAACTGATATCTTTCCGAAAGTACTTGTCCGTGTAGAACTAAGGTCTAGGAGCATGAGAACAGATGCAGAGCCTTGATCTGACACGATTCAAATGTAATTTACTAACTTCACAAGGGCAGTCTCAGTGCTATGATGGGGTCTAAAACCAGACTGAAACGTTTTTTTTATACATTGTTTGTCTTCAGGAAGGCAGCTTTTTCTAAAATCTTTAGAGGAATGGGAGATTCGATATAGGCCGATATTTTTTTACATTTTCCGGGTCAAGGCTGGGTTTTTACTGCCACTTTTAGTGAGTTTGGTACACATCTGGAGGATAGAGCGCCATTTATTATGTTCAACATAGGAGGGCCAAGCACAGGAAGTAGCTCTTTCAGTAGTTTAGTTGGAATAGGGTCCAGTATGCAGCTTGAAGGTTTAGAAGCCATGATTATTTTCATCATTGTGTCAAGAGATATAGTACTAAAACACTTGAGTGTCTCTCTTGATCTTAGGTCCTGGCAGAGTTGTGCAGACTCAGGACAACTGAGCTTTGAAGGAATACGCAGATTTAAAGAGGAGTCTGTAATTTGCTTTCTAATAATCATGATATTTTCCTCAAAGAAGTTCATGAATTTATTACTGCTGAAGTGAAAGCAATCCTCACTTGGGGAATGCTGCTTTTTAGTTAGCTTTGCGACAGTATCAAAAATAAATGTAGGATTGTTCTTATTTTTTAGAAAAATAGGATGATCGAGCAGCAGTAATGGCTCTTCGATACTGCACAGTACTGTCTTTCCAAGCTAGTCGGAAGACTTCCAGTTTGGTGTGGCGCCATTTCCGTTCCAATTTTCTGGAAGCTTGCTTCAGAGCTCGGGTATTTTCTGTATACCAGGGAGCGAGTTTCTTATGAGAAATGTTTTTAGTTTTTAGGAGTGCAACTGCATCTAGGGTATTGCGCAAGGTTAAATTGAGTTCCTCAGTTAGGTGGTTAACTGATTTTTGTCCTCTGACGTCCTTGAGTAGGCAGAGGGAGTCTGGAAGGGCATCAAGGAATCTTTGTGTTGTCTGGGAATTTATAGCATAACTTTTGATGTTCCTTGGTTGGGTTCTGAGCAGATTATTTGTTGCAATTGCAAACGTAATAAAATGGTGGTCCGATAGTCCAGGATTATGAGGAAAAACATTAAGATCCACAACATTTATTCCATGGGACAAAACTCGGTCCAGAGTATGACTGTGACAGTGAGTAGGTCCGGAGACATGTTGGACAAATCCCGAGTCGATGATGGCTCCGAAAGCCTTTTGGAGTGGGTCTGTGGACTTTTCCATGTGAATATTAAAGTCACCAAAAATTAGAATATTATCTGCTATGACTACAAGGTCCAATAGGAATTCAGGAAACTCAATGAGGAAAGCTGTATATGGCCCAGGATGCCTGTAAACAGTAGCTATAAACAGGGATTGAGTAGGCTGCATAGATTTCATGACTAGAAGCTCAAAAGAGGAAAACACCTTTTTTTGTATATTGAAATTTGCCATTGTAAATGTTAGCAACACCTCCACCTTTGCGGGATGCACGGGGGATATGGTCACAAGTGTAACCAGGAGGTGAGGCCTCATTTAACACAGTAAATTCATCAGGCTTAAGCCATGTTTCAGTCAGGCCAATCACATCAAGATTATGATCAGTGATTAGTTAATTGACTATAACTGCCTTTGAAGTAAGGGATCAAGCATTAAGTCGCCCTATTTTGAGATGTGAGGTATCACGATCTCTTTCAATAATGGCAGGAATGGAGGAGGTCTTTATCCTAGTGAGATTGCTAAGGCGAACACCGCCATGTTTAGTTTTGCCCAACCCAGGTCGAGGAGCAGACACGGTCTCAATGGTGTGTATACACTGCTCAAAAAAATAAAGGGAACACTTAAACAACACAATGTAACTAAGTCAATCACACTTCTGTGAAATCAAACTGTCCACTTAGGAAGCAACACTGATTGTCAATACATTTCACATGCTGTTGTGCAAATGGAATAGACAACATGTGGAAATTATAGGCA
>NC_068454.1:26260555-26271390 GCF_023373465.1 Oncorhynchus keta | reverse complement strand
TACCCTTACTTACCCTATCCTAGGTATTCCTTGAAGAGGTGGGGTTTCAGGTGTCTCCGGAAGGTGGTGATTGACTCCGCTGTCCTGGCGTCGTGAGGGAGTTTGTTCCACCATTGGGGGCCAGAGCAGCGAACAGTTTTGACTGGGCTGAGCGGGAACTGTACTTCCTCAGTGGTAGGGAGGCGAGCAGGCCAGAGGTGGATGAACGCAGTGCCCTTGTTTGGGTGTAGGGCCTGATCAGAGCCTGAGGTACTGAGGTGCCGTTCCCTCACAGCTCCGTAGGCAAGCACCATGGTCTTGTAGCGGATGCGAGCTTCAACTGGAAGCCAGTGGAGAGAGCGGAGGAGCCGGGGTGACGTGGAGAGAACTTGGGAAGGTTGAACACCAGACGGGCTGCGGCGTTCTGGATGAGTTGTAGGGGTTTAATGGCACAGGCAGGGAGCCCAGCCAACAGCGAGTTGCAGTAATCAAGACGGGAGATGACAAGTGCCTGGATTAGGACCTGCGCCGCTTCCTGTGTGAGGCAGGGTCGTACTCTGCGGATGTTGTAGAGCATGAACCTACAGGAACGGGACACCGCCTTGATGTTAGTTGAGAACGTCAGGGTGTTGTCCAGGATCACGCCAAGGTTCTTAGCGCTCTGGGAGGAGGACACAATGGAGTTGTCAACCGTGATGGCGAGATCATGGAACGGGCAGTCCTTCCCCGGGAGGAAGAGGAGCTCCGTCTTGCTGAGGTTCAGCTTGAGGTGGTGATCCGTCATCCACACTGATATGTCTGCCAGACATGCAGAGATGCGATTCGCCACCTGGTCATCAGAAGGGGGAAAGGAGAAGATTAATTGTGTGTCGTCTGCATAGCAATGATAGGAGAGACCATGTGAGGTTATGACAGAGCCAAGTGACTTGGTGTATAGCGAGAATAAGAGAGGGCCTAGAACAGAGCCCTGGGGGACACCAGTGGTGAGAGCGCGTGGTGAGGAGACAGATTCTCGCCACGCCACCTGGTAGGAGCGACCTGTCAGGTAGGACGCAATCCAAGCGTGGGCCGCGCCGGAGATGCCCAACTCGGGAGAGGGTGGAGAGGAGGATCTGATGGTTCACAGTATCGAAGGCAGCCGATAGGTCTAGAAGGATGAGAGCAGAGGAGAGAGAGTTAGCTTTAGCAGTGCGGAGCGCCTCCGTGATACAGAGAAGAGCAGTCTCAGTTGAATGACTAGTCTTGAAACCTGACTGATTTGGATCAAGAAGGTCATTCTGAGAGAGATAGCGGTAGAGCTGGCCAAGGACGGCACGCTCAAGAGTTTTGGAGAGAAAAGAGAGAAGGGATACTGGTCTGTAGTTGTTGACATCGGAGGGATCGAGTGTAGGTTTTTTCAGAAGGGGTGCAACTCTCGCTCTCTTGAAGACGGGAGGGACGTAGCCAGCGGTCAGGGATGAGTTGATGAGCGAGGTGAGGTAAGGGAGAAGGTCTCCGGAAATGGTCTGGAGAAGAGAGGAGGGGATAGGGTCAGTTTAGGACAGGTTGTTGGGCGGCCGGTCAGTCACAAGACGCGAGATTTCATCTGGAGAGAGAGGGGGAGAAAGAGGTCAGAGCATAGGGTAGGGCAGTGTGAGCAGAACTAGCGGTGTCGCTTTGACTTAGCAAACGAGGATCGATGTCGCAGACCTTCTTTCAAAATGGCTGACGAAGTCATCTGCAGAGAGGGAGGATGGGGAGGATTCAGGAGGGAGGAGAAGGTGGCAAAGAGCTTCCTAGGGTTAGAGGCAGATGCTTTGGAATTTAGAATGGTAGAAAGTGGCTTTAGCAGCAGAGACAGAGGAGGAAAATGTAGAGAGGAGGAGGAAAGGATGCCAGGTCCGCAGGGAGGCGAGCCTTCCTCCTCCATCCGCCGGCTGCCCCCGGCCCCTGCTCCCAGAGCTCGCAATGAGTCGCCGAGCCACGGAGCGGGGAGGGGAGGACCGAGCCGGCCTGGAGGATAGGGGGCTAGAGAGTCAAAGGATGCAGTAAAGGAGGAGGGTTGAGGAGGCAGAATCAGGAGATAGGTGGGAGAAAGTTTGAGCAGAGGGAAGAGATGATAGGGATGGAAGAGGAGAGAGGAGCGGGGGAGAGAGAGCGAAGGTTGGGACGGCGCGATACCATCCGAGTAGGGGCAGTGTGGGAAGTGTTGGATGAGAGCGAGAGGGAAAAGGATACAAGGTAGTGGTCGGAGACTTGGAGGGAGTTGCAATGAGGTTAGCAGAAGAACAGCATCTAGTAAAGATGAGGTCAAGCGTATTGCCTGGCCTTGTGAGTAGGGGGAAGGTGAGAGGTGAGGTCAAAAGAGGAGAGGAGTGGAAAGAAGAGGCAGAGAGGAATGAGTCAAAGGTAGACGTGGGGAGGTTAAAGTCTCCCAGAACTGTGAGAGGTGAGCCGTCCTCAGGAAAGGAGCTATCAAGGCATCAAGCCCATTGATGAACCTCCAGGGAACCTGGAGGGCTATAAATGATAAGGATGTTAAGCTTGAAAGGGCTGGTAACTGTGACAGCATGGGAATTCAAAGGAGGCGATAGACAGATGGCAAGGGGAGAAAGAGAGAAAGACCACTTGGGAGAGATGAGGATCCTGGTGCCACCACCCCGCTGACCAGAAGCTCGGGTGTGCGAGAACACGTGGGCGGACGAGGAGAGAGCAGTAGGGTAGCAGTGTTATCTGTGGTGATCCATGTTTCCGTCAGTGCCAAGAAGTCAAGGGACTGGAGGGAGGCATAGGCTGAGATGAACTCTGCCTTGTTGGCCGCAGATCGGCAGTTCCAGAGGCTACCGGAGACCTGGAACTCCACGTGGGTCGTACGCGCTGGGACCACCAGATTAGGGTGGTCGCGGCCACGCAGTGTGGAGCGTTTGTATGGTCTGTGCAGAGAGGAGAGAACAGGGATAGACAGACACACATAGTTGACAGGCTACAGAAAAAGGCTACGAGCTAATGCAAAGGAGATTGGAATGACAAGTGGACTACACGTCTCGAATGTTCAGAAAGTTAAGCTTGACGTAGCAAGAATCTTATTGACTAAAATGATTAAAATGATACAGTACTGCTAAAGTAGGCTAGCTGGCAGTAGCTGCGTTGTTGACACTACACTAATCAAGTCGTTCCGTTGAGTGTAATAGTTTCTACAGTGCTACTATTCGAGGGGCCAGCTGGCTATTTAGCAGTGTTTTTACGTTACGTTGCGTTAAAAGAACGACAATAGCTGGCTAGCTAACCTAGGAAATCGCTCTAGACTACACAATTATCTTTGAAACAAAGACGGCTATGTAGCTAGCTATGTAGCTAGCTACGATAAAACAAATCAAACCGTTGTACTGTAATGAAATGAAATGAAAATGTGATACTACCTGACCGGGTTGTTGAATTCGATTCAGTAACGTATGTGTGGTGACGTTGGCTAGCTGTTAGCTGTTAGCTGTTGGCTAGCTAGCAGAGTCTCCTACGTTAAGGACGACAAATAGCTGGCTAGCGAACCTCAGTGAATTAAGATAATCACCCAAGGCTACACACACTAAACTACACAATTATCTTGAAACAAAGACAGCTATGTAGCTAGCTAACACTAGACTAATCAAGTCGTTCAGTTGAGTGAATAGCACTACAGTGATGCTAATCTGTGTGCGTTAGCTAGCGTTTGCTAGCTCCTGGGCGAATAGCAGTGAAGGCTACGTTAGGGCGACGAAATACGATAATTATGCAATTATCTCTGATACAAGGACTGACTATGTAGCTAGCTAAGAATAATTGCTAAGATTAGACAAATCAACCTTTGTACTATAATGAAATGTAATGAAAAAGTTATACAACCTGCAGAGCGAAGTGCGAATGCGAGCCGCTCGCTCCAACCCGGAACCGGAAGAGACAAGCATGCATTGGCAGGCAACTGCTCTCTCTCTCAACTGACTGTGTTTACAGGCAAGTTGTGACTTTTAGAACACATTTGCTAAAAGCCACAAAATACACCTGAATGGATTTATGCAAATATGTAAACACCACGGTAGTTCTATTGATCAAACAACCCTGAAAAAGGTAGGCTTCTCTCTCCCACAGTTATGCACATCAATATCAACAACTAATGCTAGCCAGAGCAAGATGAGCTAAAATCTAACGAAGAAACATTAGATAAACCCTTTCAAACCTTTTCAGCTAGTAGGCCGTCAAAATTGCACTGATAACGTCCTTCTGCAGCTTGCCTGCCAATGCATGCTTGTCCCAACCAAGCACCCAGCTTGCTAGCTAGCTACATCCAGATACAAATGAGAGAACACCTCACTCTGACCATTTTACTCGCCGAGTAGAGCTGGTTATGCTGTTTACATGTTAGAGCGTTCGTGATAAACTATGACTTTTTTGCCTAGGTTTCCTGAACCGGACATATTCAGCAGGTGTTTGCACATTAGTCAATTCATCCGTTTTCTGAGATCTGGAATCAGAGTAGATAGCCAGAGTGAATTCACGAACGCAAGCGATATGCTAACTGGATAGCAATCATTCAAGTTCTTGCTAGCTAACCAAATAACACCTGCATCTCTAGCTATATAGAGCCAGCAAAAAATGAAGAGGAAAAGTCAGTCACTCACCCATGCATCCAATGAAATTACATCCTTCTAGCAGCTAGCTAGGTGGCTAACGTTAGGCTCCATGTTTTTAGCCTCCTACATAAATAGATACGCTAGCCTATTAGCTACATTACTACGTCTGACTTGTGATCATTGCCCTTGCTAGTTTGATTGTATTGACATTTCCAGCCTTGGTTACATTAGTCAGATTTTGCCCAAAATATTGATGAGTCATTAAAATACGGTCATTGAAAAATGAAACAGTGCATCCTGAATGGAGGCAGCAATCAATGCACTAAGTCATCTGATTTACAACCTGATAGCAATATTCTTTGGACTACCAAGACATGTATTGGTGGATTATATTAATTATGCATTGAACTGTATTCATCTATTCTGCCAACAATGCCTTACTTTACTTTATGGAATGTTGAATCAAATAGAACCTATTTTTAAAACCTTTTATATAGTTGCTTTTGTAGCATAAACTGATAATTTTATGTTTTTTTGACTGATATTATGATTGTATGTTTTGTTTCATACCTGCAAAGTTGTTATTAAAACACTGTCAGTTCAACTTTAACCTACGCACTCACATGTGTACACACACAGTTTCTCTCTCCCATGTACACACCTGTTGCATGATCAGTGTTACACTGTGCTGGCTAAATCATTGAGGGCCATCTGGCTGTACTCCAGAGGCTGTGAGTGTTCAGCTTGCCCCAGGGGAGGTCTAGCTCAGCCAGCCCATACAGGCCCTAATGCTCCAACCACACTGAGCCCAAAATGGCACCCTATGATCTTGCAAATTGCACTGCTTTTCCCCTGCCCTATATGTCAAAGTAGCACTCTTGGGGTGCCATTTTGGACGAATGCTGGGAGATGAGGGAGACCACACAACCCTAACCGGCCTACACACACACACACACACACACACACACACACACACACACACACACACACACACACACACACACACACACACACACACACACACACAACCCTAACCGGCTTACACACATGCACGCGCGCACGCACACACACACACACACACGCACACACACACACACACACACACACACACACACACACACACACACACACACACACACACACACACACACACACACACACACACACACACACACACACACACACACACAACCCTAACTGACACACACGCACACACACTCACGCACACACACGCACACGCACACACACGCACACACGCCGCACACACGCACGCCGCGCACACACACACACACACAACCCTAACCGGCTTACACACGCA
Source organism: Oncorhynchus keta (assembly GCF_023373465.1). NCBI lineage: Eukaryota > Metazoa > Chordata > Actinopteri > Salmoniformes > Salmonidae > Oncorhynchus > Oncorhynchus keta. Next base: position 26,265,510 of record NC_068454.1, on the reverse strand, counting down.
CGCACGCACACACACACACTCACACACACAGACACAACCCTAACCAGCTTACACTGAGGGATGGGTTTAACTTATTGGCTCCAACAGATCAGAGTTGCCAGCTATGCCTCACTGCCTCCCTCTCTCCAGTTTGACTTTCTAGCTGACTGTGCAACTCCTCGTCTCCTTTTTCTCGATCTTGCTCAGTCCTTTACACACACTTTCTCTCTCTTCTCTTTCTCTTCTTCTCCTCTTCTCTTCTCTCTCTCTCTGTTCTGTCTCTGTCTCCTGTCTCTGTCTCTGTCTCTCTCTCTCTCTCTCTGTCTCCCTCTCTGTCTCTCTCTCTCTGTCTCTCTCTCCTCTCTCCTCTCTCTCCACACACAGTACATTCATCATCACCTCCTTCCCACACAAACACCCCCTTCTCACACATAGTCAGGTGTGTTGACATCCTGTTTATGTTCATGTCTCAGTGATTTTATTAGTTCCTTCTTCGTTCTTCCCACTCATCATTACAGCAGTCAAATCAACTACGTGCCTCAATTGAACATCTACCACCTACCATCTGCACAGAGAGTACACAGCAGAATCCAGAACCATTACACCATCAAATATTTACAAAAGTATCTCCCAGAGGAGCCTTGTGATTGATGGATCAATATGAATAACCTGACAGTAAGCAATAAATACTCAAGGGGAATATTTGTCCATCTCGATTGCCGCGGGCTCCAATTGAAAAGGTGAATAGAATAGAGAAGGGACAGATCAAATGTACTATTCAACCTAACACACACACACCCAAAGAGACAGGCACGCAGGATCCAGAGCGTGAAACTAGACACACACACACTCACAGACACAAAGACAGAGAAACACACACGCACACACACACATACACATACCCAAAGAGACAGGCACGCAGCATTCAGAGCGTGAAACTAGACACACACACACTCACAGACACAAAGACAGAGAAACACACACACACACACACACACACACTCAAAGAGACAGGCACGCAGGATTCAGACCGTGAAACTAGATACACACAAACACACTCACAGACACAAAGACAGAGAAACACACACACACACACACACACACACACTCGCAGACACAGACACAAAGACAGAGAAACACACAAGCACACACACACTCCCTCTCCCACATCTCCACAATGAAAGATCAGACCCATCAACACAACAAGTGGAGGTTCAAGTTGGGGCATGTTTGTCCCTACATGAGACATTGTTAGTGACAGAAAACCAAATCTATTCTGGCTTTTACATGAAACTGTAATGAAAGAACAGGACATTTTGGCATGTCTGTCTACAGTACATTGGGCCATCCCCTCATGTCTCTCTTTCTCAGTCTGTCTGAAGTTATGGGTTGCTGCCCCAGCTCTTTCTCTTTTGGTTTTCCTGCAGCACAGTGATGTCCCAATACGAGGCTGATGATTCCCTGCTGCTTACGAAGAGAAAGTTGTTGGAATGAAAATGAGCCTGAAACTCAAATGAGCCGAGCTGATAATTAATCATTTCAGAGCTATACAAAATGTCCCTTGTGTCATCTTCTTCGTTTTATAACCCCTCTCTCTTCTTTCTCTGTCCCTCTCATTCCCTCTTCCTCCTTCCCTCTCTCTCCCACTCTCCCTCGACCTCCCCCTCCCTCCCTTTATTCCTCCCCTCCTCTCTCTCCCCCTTCTGCTACAGACAGTAACTTTGTCCTGGGTAACGCCCAGGTACAGTCCCCTCTACCCCATCGTCTACTGTTCTGGACGGCTTCTGTGAGCTGACCGGCTACGCCCGCGCCGAACTGATGCAGAAGAGCTGCGCATGTCATTTCCTGTACGGGCCGGAGACCAGCGACCAGCTGACGGCGAAGATCCAGGGGCATTGGACGACAGGGGGAATTTAAGAGTGAGCTGGTGTTCTACAAGAAGGGAGGTGAGAGACTCAGAGACAGGGGTGCCCCTAGGGCTCTGGTCAAAACTAGTGCACTATAAAGGGAATACTGGGCCATTTCAGACACATCCAGAGAGACTGAGTTGAGTGTTCTACAGACTCAAGCCTCATTTATATCTAATCTGATGGCAACCAGATCACAATGTGTCTTGTAATGATGTGGATCAGGAAAAAAGACCCATGTTAGAACCAGGTATAAACGGGGCTTAAGTCTTTTAATCCTCACTGTTTATTTCCAAATGCATTTTTTCATCATTTATTTCCTGAGCCTTCATTTTGCCATTGAAAAGCTCAGTCTGATTGTTTGGGCGTGTTGATACAAATTTAAATATATTTACACTCCCGATCAAAGGTTTGGGGTCACTTAGAATGCCCTTGTTTTTGAAAGAAAAGCAATTGTTTTGGTCCATTAAAATAACATCAAATTGATCAGAAATACAGTGTAGACATTGTTAATGTTGTAAATGACTATTGTAGCTGGAAACAGCAGATATGTTATTGAATATCTACATAGGCGTATGTGCACCCTTTGGTCTGTACTAAAACCTACACTGCTTACCCCTTCAAAGTAGCCAGATACAGTGCATTTGGAAAATATTCTGACCCCTTGACTTTTCCAGATTTTCTTACGTTACAGCCTTATTCTAAAATATATATATTTTTAAAGACATCCTCATCAATCTACACGCTATACCCCATAATGACAAAGCGAAAACAGGGTTTAACATTTTTAGCAAATGCAGAAGTATTCAGACCCTTTGCTGTGAGACTTGAAATTGAGCTCAGGTGCATCTTGTTTCCATTGATCATCCTTGAGATGTTTCTACAAGTTGATTGGAGTCCACCTGTTGTAAATTCAATTGATTGGACATGATTTGAAAAGGCACACACCTGTCTATATAAGGTCCCACAGTTGACAGTGGAGGAAAAACCAAGCCATGAGGTTGAAGGAATTTTCCGTTGAGCTCTGAGACAGGATTGGGTCGAGGCACAGATCTGGGGAAGGGTACCAACAAATATATGCGAATTTGAAGGTCCACAAGACCTTTTACCTCCTTTTTATCCCCAATTTCTTAGTAGTTACTATCTTGTCTCATCGCTACAACTCCCGTGACGGGCTCGGGAGAGATGAAGATCGAAAGCCATGCGTCCCCGAAACACAACCCAACCGCACTGCTCCTTAACACAGCGCGCATCCAACCCGGAAGCCAGCCGCACCAATGCGTCAGAGGAAACACTGTGCACCTGGCGACCTGGTTAGCGTGCACTGCGCCCGGCCCGCCACATGAGTCGCTAGTGCACAATGAGACAAGGATATACCTACCGCCCTCCCTAACAACGCGAGGCCAATTGTGCGTCGCACCACGGACCTCCCGGTCGCGGCCTGCTGCGACAGAGCCTGGGCTCAAACCCAGAGTCTCTGGTGGCACAGCTAGAACTGCGATGCAGTGCCTTTGACCACTGCACCACCGGAAGGGCCTCCTCATTCTTAAATGGAAGAAGTTTGGAACCACCAAGACTCTTCCGAGAGCTGGCCGCTCGGCCAAACTGAGCAATCAGGGAGAAGGACCTTGGTCAGGAGGTGACCAAGAACCCAATGGTCACTCTGAGAGAGCTCCAGATTTCCTATGTGGAGATGGGAGAACCTTCCAGAAAGAAAAAATCTCTGCAGCACTCCACCAATCAGGCCAGACAGAAGCCACTCCTCCAGTGAAAGGCACATGACAGCCAGCTTGGAGTTTGCCAAAAGGCACTTAAAGGACTCTCAGACCATGAGAAACAAGGTTCTCTGGTCTGATGAAACCAAGATTGAACTCTTTGGCCTGAATCCCAAGCGTCACATCTGGAGGAAACCTGGCACCATTCCTACGGTGAAGCATGGTGGTGGTAGAATCATGCTGTGGGGATGTTTTTCAGAGGCAGTGACTTGCAGAATAGTCAGGATCGAGGGAAAGATGAACAAAGTACAGAGAGATCCTTGGTGAAAACCTTCTCCAGAGTACTCAGGACCTCAGACTGGGGCGAAGGTTTACCTTCCAACAGGACAACGACCCTAAGCACACAGCCAAGTGGCTTCGGGACAATTCTCTGAATGTCCTTGAAAGGCTCCAGCCAGAGCCCGGACTTGAGCCCGATCTAAAATCTCTGGAGAGACCTAAAATCGCTGTGCAGCGATGCTCCCCATCCAACCTGACAGAGCTTGAGAGGATATGCAGAGAAGAATGGGAGAAACTCCCCAAATACAGGTGTGCCAAGCTTGTAACGTCTTAACCACGAAGACTCGAGGCTGTAATCACTGTCAAAGGTCCTTCATCAAAGTACTGAGGAAAGGGTCTGAATTCTTATGTAAATGTGATATTTCAGTTGTATATACAGTATATATATATATATATATATAGTACCAGTCAGAAGTTTGAACACACCTACTCATGGTTTTCAATGGTTTTTCTTTATTTCACTATTTTTTACATTTATCCAATTTATAAAATAGTAAAAATAAAGAAAACCCTAGAATAGTAGGTGTTTTTTTGCCACATCTCTAAAACCTGTTTTTGTTTTGTCATTATGGGGTATTGTGTGTGGATTGATGATGGGAAAAACTATTTAATCCATTTTAGAATAAGGCTGTAATGCAACAAAGTTTGGAAAAGCCAAAGGGTCTGAATACTTTCCAAATGCACTGTGCATATGCAAATAAAGTATGACTGGTTATTTGGTCAGAATAATCGGATCAGATTGTGAGTGTCGTGCTGTGGGTCAAAAGGTCCGTCCCAACTGAACAGACTGTACTGGCCCTTCAAATCCGGAATCCATAATGGTGAAACAGCGATGTCCGCTTGCAATATTACAACAACAAAGATGTTACTGCAAGCAATAGCCTCTCGACATCATTTGACGTACTACAGAAGAGCACAATATATACGGTATATATATTTTACTATGCTACAAAACGCACCTCAGATCTGCAACAAAAATAACAACGGTGGTGGGGTGGCCAATGGCACTGTTTCC
>NC_068454.1:26252760-26260455 GCF_023373465.1 Oncorhynchus keta | reverse complement strand
AGCTCACTCTAGAATGGCCTCAAAGTGATGCGGACAAACAATTAATGGGCGGTAACACTACAGCACTAAGCTAATTATTAGTTAATAACAGTCTCATAAGAATGTGTTGGGGTAATCAGAAGTCTGAACCCTTCTTAGCTTATTAGGACATGTTATCCAATGGGACTACTGGATGCCAGGGTTGCCGAATGTAGTCTTCAGAACTATCAAAAACACACATGCCATACAAAGCACTTAAAACATTTTACAGTAATCAGGTAGTTTAAAATCCTCTGAAAACAAAATGTTTCCTCCCCTAACACAGTGAAAACATGGACCAGCAAGCTATTTTTTTATTGTTTAGAAAACAAATTTGAAGCTGACCTTGCCATCATCTCAATAAAGTTACAAATAACAAATAGATGGCAATCAAGTAGCCCAATTCCAAATGTCAGTCTGAAGGATGCTGAATTCATTTCCCCGGTTATAGCATTACATTTGAACATGTTGCATCACAGAAACAGAAAGCGCGTACAGTATGTGTTCCTGGAACATCCTTCAGACTGACATTTGGAGTCGTAGTTCTCATGCATGGGGTCATAATAGCTTATAGTCCAAACCATTGAAAGAGACAAATTCAAAGCAAATTACTTTATTTTATTTTTTAAACATGCCAAATTAGCGCTAGAAAAACAGCCAGAAACCACACCAATAGGCCTTGTAGCGCTTGCCATTAGGTCAGATTTGTTTTAATTCATGTTCACTATGGAATAAATGTCTATTTTTTTATTGATTCAAAGTATTCATTGTATTGCAATGCCATTTATTTTCTGCATCAACTCAGCATTCATTTAATCCATTAACTGCACTGTCATCTCAAACATTACCAGTTGTATTGCCTAATTGGTGGGAATGGCTAATCGGTACACAGATGCGTGCAATGTGTAATCGGGGCCTGTTTTTCCTTGAAAAGGTGTTTCCTGAATGTGTTGAAAAAACATTTTGTTTTAGCCATCAGCCATGTGCGTTTACTTTATAAAAGTACTTCATTTATTTTAAAAACTGCGGACTTACTAAAAAATAAATGTTTGTTCCTCTTTCAAGCCTTTAAGATGACAAGGTATCAATCAGCCAGTCTGTCACGAGGGACAAGACTACATTGATAAAAGGGTGAGATCTAGCCCTCGGGCCTCCAGTTGAATAGCCCTGCACTACACCATCATGTGCAATCTTAGAATTCTCCCAACATCTGAAAAGAAACCACTGATTCAATCCCAAAATGTGGAATCTTAACTACAGCGTTAAAACAATGTGATTATCAATCCTACTCTTCCCATATCCACAGTGAGCTATAGGAAAGCAGTGGTTCTTGAGGGAGAGAGAAGAGAGGGGCTGTGGTGACCCAGGGCAGAATCACTTCGCTGGGGTTACAGATGTGAAGGTGTCAAGTTACTGATCCAGAGTGTCAGGAGAGGCAGGCGGGGGCTCTATGGAGGCCTGTCTCAGTCAGGGATCACTAATGGAGTGGCCAGGCCAGACACAAACAGCTGCAGGGTAAGGTGTCATTCAGAGAGCTGCCCCATAGGGCTTTCATGTGATTAACTTCGGCTCTGTTCCCAACCAAGCTGTCCTAGAGGTATGGAATGGATGGAAGGCATTTTAAACATGTGCTAACGTGACAATGCCTTTACCTACAGTAAAAAGGCGTAGGTAAATGGGATAAGGGACAATTAGAATGAGTTGGCTAGAATGCAGGAAATCCATTTGTCATTCAGTACACAGTTAAGTGATTGTTAAAGCTTATGTGAAGAGTCATATTTTAGTGCCTAAAAGCAGCTAGGTGCTTTGATTGAAAAAGGCCTCAGCCAACAAGTCACTAGCGTACACATCGTGTCAGGCTACCTATTCCATTGCTTAGCTTGTCGAAAAACAAAAGCCTAGCCAAACACTGGGACAGTTGTGAAAGAAATAGCCTAGCCAAACACTGGGACAGTTGTGAAAGAAATAGCCTAGCCAAACACTGGGACAGTTGTGAAAGAAATAGCCTAGCCAAACACTGGGACAGTTGTGAAAGAAATCCCCAAGCCAAACACTGGGACAGTTGTGAAAGAAATCCCCAATTCACACAAATAGGCCTAGGTCACATTAAAATAAACATTTTAAAAGCAATGAGTGATGCAACAGATCAGAACATTTAGCTTAAAATATGTTGATAAACTATTATTTATTCACATAAGTGCAGCAATGCACACAAGGCAGTAGGCTATGCATTAATGTTTGTTCCATAATGCAATTAGAGGGAAAACAGTTCACATGTGAGCAGTTTGTGACAGATACAAATAGCCATTATAAAATTTAGAAAAGAGACCCCAATAGGCTACTTTGACATGCCTCATAATATGTATTTAAACATTTAGGTTTCAAACAATGAAGTATGTCTAAATACATACTGCCTCCAGCTCATTACAAAGTGGTGTGACCCCGATTAAGCCTGCCTTCAGTTGCTGCATTCAAAATAACTGAACTCTGAAAGATCTGACTTCCCGAGCATTCAAGACAGCTTGGGGGGGGGACACACACACACTTGTAAACATGTACGTCAACTGTCATCCGACTCGGGAACTCTGGCCTCTTTCTAGATCTCACTTTCCAACCTGACGATCACTGACATGATTTGACCTAGTATTTTAGTTGCCAGTTGTCTTGAAAGCACCACAAGATGCTGCAGCAGAATGCTCTGTGTCTGTACACGCGTGTTAAGATGCGTAATGAATATACTGTACGTGCCAATTTAATTCAACTAAATCATGCAATTTAACCTATAGACCGATCAGCACGACCAGTCAAATGTATTTACGTTGACTGGCATGTCAATCATTGAACAGGCTAAAAAAAGCATGTCGCAATGGGATTGTTTTATCCCGGACAATTGGCCAGCACCAATAGTATTCATCAGCTTTTCAAAAAAGAATTCCAGCCAAAAGGCAGCTATTACCGGCTAACGGAAACCCGGTGTGTGCGCATGTGTGGAACTTACATATGCTCTTGTACTGGAAGACCTTGCGGCGTGAGAAGCCGAACCGTAGGTCCTCAGGGGACAGCTGGTATGTGGGTATCATCTTGAGCTCTGACTGCATGTCAGCCAGGTTGATCTTAGAGGTCAGAGAGCAGGAGCTATTAAAGCGCTGCTTCGTATCCTGGAGGAAGTCGTCTGGAAGTGCCAGTTTTTAAAAAGGTATTAAAAATACAACCCACGCAAAAAGGAAGGTCATAGCAGCATCTGTCGTTACAGGATTAGTATAGTAATTAGAGGTACAACAGGGTTTCAATTTGAAAGTGTTGCTTAAAAAAAATAAAAAATAAAAAAAATAGAAACCCGGTTTGATTTGACAGTAAAGGCAAAATATGCATTTGTAGAGAAAACATAGCCGGTGTCACATATCATGCGATACCGACCATATGAGTTGGTTACAGGACAAAAAACATGGGACCAGGCTAGGGAAAACAGAGGCGAGACTCACCAAACTCGCTGAAGGAGTAAGGCCTCACAGCATTGCGGATGAGAAAGCCGTCGCACCTTTGGAGAACCTCCTTCTGCAGCTCTTCCAGGAAACAGAAGGCCATGGCGTTGGGACAGTTCTCCGTACACACCACCAGATATCCTATTCCCAGAGAACTGGTGAAACTAACACACAACCATCATCTACTGCAATTGCAGTGCTGAACAGTGGGAAGTACAGTATCTAAGTACACCAACCAAATCAGAAAATCTAAGAAATGTCCCTGCATGTGATGACCTTGAAGACCAAATTCAATTAATGTCTGTAACAAACACTGGCATTATACCATCTGTTTGGAGAATGATCTCTAAGATATAGCCTAACAAAAAATCCTCACCAGACGTGTTTCCAACAAGTTCATCAATAAAACTACAGAAAATCTAAATCAACATCAGGTGGCTTGAAGGCTTGTTAGTTGTGTGACTGCATTGTAGAGCAGAGCGATGCCAGTATGTTTACCACTAAATAACTTCAGAAAGAAACTCACCCAACAGGCATTTAAAGAGAGGGGGAAGTGGGAACCGCGAGCTCCCCCCCCTCTGCTTATGATGAATAATTTGGAGCGTTCCAGGCAGGGGCTGACTAAAAGGCCCCACCCACCCAGAGCAGAACCCCTTAAGGTCCAATACATCAGAGTTAGGCATTGCCCAAAAGGATCTTTAAATCTTTCCATTAAATTAACCAGTGATTTAAATGCTGTCTGGCACATCCTCAGTTCCTTTCCTTCAGTGTCAAGGCCAACATTGAGCCTTGATTAAAGGACAACTGAGATATCAAATGAGGCTTCAGACTGTAGAGTGGATGGCCAACCAACCCTGCTGCTGAGAGAGGGATGCGTGTGTATACACTCCTTTTTATTCAAGTCAATATCTGCTGTCTTAATGGGACCAATTAGCTAATAACCCATTTCCATGTAAACAGATGATCTCTAAGCATTTTATAAAATGAGGACAGAGTGACAACACCACCATTCAAAGCAAAATTATACTATCAAATATTATTGGTCACGTAGACATTGTAGGTTTTTGCAAGTGCAGAGAAATGCTCATGTTTTATAACTCCAGTGCAGTAATACATACAAATCTCAAATGTCAATGAAGGAATTATGAAATATCATAATTAGCAATATCAGAACAGAATATAAATATATGACGGTAAATGGACAGTAAATTAATAGAAAAAGGTGTTTACAGCAGTAGTTATATAGGATAAGCCTAGACCACAATACAGAATATACATATGGTGGGTAAAGAGTATGTATCTAGAAGAAAAGAAAGCACACCTATTAAGACGAGGTGCTGGCTAGCGGAGTAGAGACTTGAAAATAAAAGAGAGCCGCACACTCTTGGAGCTCAGATGCAAAAATGTAATACCAACGTTTCAACAGCCAAGCTGTCTTCATCAGGGTATAATCAAACACTGCGGGATGACTCGTTTATATACATTTACATTACATTTAAGTCATTTAGCAGAGGCTCTTATCCAGAGCGACTTACAAATTGGTGCATTCACCTTATGACATCAGTGGAACAGCCACTTTACAATAGTGCATCTAAATCTTTTAAGGGGGTGAGAAGGATTACTTTATCCTATCCTAGGTATTCCTTAAAGAGGTGGGGTTTCAGGTGTCTCCGGAAGGTGGTGATTGACTCCGCTGTCCTGGCGTCGTGAGGGAGTTTGTTCCACCATTGGGGAGCCAGAGCAGCGAACAGTTTTGACTGGGCTGGCGGGAACTGTACTTCCTCAGTGGTAGGGAGGCGAGCAGGCCAGAGGTGGATGAACGCAGTGCCCTTGTTTGGGTGTAGGGCCTGATCAGAGCCTGGAAGTACTGAGGTGCCGTTCCCCTCACAGCTCCGTAGGCAAGCACCATGGTCTTGTAGCGGATGCGAGCTTCAACTGGAAGCCAGTGGAGCGGAGGAGCGGGGTGACGTGAGAGAACTTGGGAAGGTTGAACACCAGACGGGCTGCGGCGTTCTGGATGAGTTGTAGGGGTTTAATGGCACAGGCAGGGAGCCCAGCCAACAGCGAGTTGCAGTAATCCAGACGGGAGATGACAAGTGCCTGGATTAGGACCTGCGCCGCTTCCTGTGTGAGGCAGGGTCGTACTCTGCGGATGTTGTAGAGCATGAACCTACAGGAACGGGCCACCGCCTTGATGTTAGTTGAGAACGACAGGGTGTTGTCCAGGATCACGCCAAGGTTCTTAGCGCTCTGGGGGGAGGACACAATGGAGTTGTCAACCGTGATGGCGAGATCATGGAACGGGCAGTCCTTCCCCGGGAGGAAGAGCAGCTCCGTCTTGCCGAGGTTCAGCTTGAGGTGGTGATCCGTCATCCACACTGATATGTCTGCCAGACATGCAGAGATGCGATTCGCCACCTGGTCATCAGAAGGGGGAAAGGAGAAGATTAATTGTGTGTCGTCTGCATAGCAATGATAGGAGAGACCATGTGAGGTTATGACAGAGCCAAGTGACTTGGTGTATAGCGAGAATAGGAGGGGCCTAGAACAGAGCCCTGGGGGACACCAGTGGTGAGAGCGCGTGGTGAGGAGACAGATTCTCGCCACGCCACCTGGTAGGAGCGACCTGTCAGGTAGGACGCAATCAAGCGTGGGCCGCGCCGGAGATGCCCAACTCGGAGAGGGTGGAGAGGAGGATCTGATGGTTCACAGTATCGAAGGCAGCCGATAGGTCTAGAAGGATGGGAGCAGAGGAGGAGAGTTAGCTTTAGCAGTGTGGAGCGCCTCCGTGATACAGAGAAGAGCAGTCTCAGTTGAATGACTAGTCTTGAAACCTGACTGATTTGGATCAAGAAGGTCATTCTGAGAGAGATAGAGGAGAGCTGGCCAAGGACGGCACGTTCAAGAGTTTTGGAGAGAAAAGAAAGAAGGGATACTGGTCTGTAGTTGTTGACATCGGAGGGATCGAGTGTAGGTTTTCAGAAGGGTGCAACTCTCGCTCTCTTGAAGACGGAAGGGACGTAGCCAGCGGTCAGGGATGAGTTGATGAGCGAGTGAGGGTAAGGTAGAAGGTCTCCGGAAATGGTCTGGAGAAGAGAGGAGGATAGGGTCGAGCGGGCAGGTTGTTGGGCGGCCGGCCGTCACAAGACCATGAGATTTCATCTGGAGAGAGGGGAGAAAGGTCAGAGCACAGGGTAGGGCAGTGTGAGCAGAACCAGCGGTGTCGTTTGACTTAGCAAACGAGGATCCAGATGTCGTCGACCTTCTTTTCAAAATGGTTGACGAAGTCATCTGCAGAGAGGGAGGAGGGGGGAGGAGGATTCAGGAGGGAGGAGAAGGTGGCAAAGAGCTTCCTAGGGTTAGAGGCAGATGCTTGGAATTTAGGTGGTAGAAAGTGGCTTTAGCAGCAGAGACAGAGGAGGAAAATGTAGAGAGGAGGGAGTGAAAGGATGCCAGGTCCGCAGGGAGGCGGGTTTTCCTCCATTTCCGCTCGGCTGCCCGGGCCCTGTTCTGTGAGCTCGCAATGAGTCGTCGAGCCACGGAGCGGGAGGGAGGACCGAGCCGGCCTGGAAGATAGGGGACATAGAGTTAAAGGATGCAGAAAGGGAGGAGAGGAGGGTTGAGGGAGGCAGAATCAGGAGATAGGTTGAGAAGGTTTGAGCAGAGGGAAGAGATGATAGGTTGGAGAAGGTTTGAGCAGAGGGAAGAGATGATAGGATGGAAGAGGAGAGAGTAGCGGGGAGAGAGCGAAGGTTGGGACGGCGCGATACCATCTCGATGGGGGCAGTGGGAAGTGTTGGATGAGAGCGAGAGGGAAAAGGATACAAGGTAGTGGTCGGAGACTTTGAGGGAGTTGCAATGAGGTTAGTGGAAGAACAGCATCTAGTAAAGATGAGGTCGAGCGTATTGCCTGCCTTGTGAGTAGGGGGAAAGGTGAGAGGGGTGAGGTCAAAGAGGAAAGGAGTGGAAAGAAGGAGGCAGAGAGGAATGAGTCAAAGGTAGACGTGGGGAGGTTAAAGTCGCCCAGAACTGTGGAGAGGTGAGCCGTCCTCAGTAGGAGCTTATCAAGACATCAAGCTCATTGATGAACTCTCCGAGGGGACCTGGAGGGCGATAAATGATAAGGATGTTGCTTGAAAAGGGCTGGTAACTGTGACAGCATGAAATTCAAAGGAGCGACAGATGGATATATAGT
>NC_068454.1:26249520-26252660 GCF_023373465.1 Oncorhynchus keta | reverse complement strand
CCTCAGCCAACAAGTCACTAGCGTACATCGTGTCAGGCTACCTATTCCATTGCTTAGCTTGTCGAAAAACAAATAGCCTAGCCAAACACTGGGACAGTTGTGAAAGAAATAGCCTAGCCAAACACTGGGACAGTTGTGAAAGAAATAGCCTAGCCAAACACTGGGACAGTTGTGAAAGAAATAGCCTAGCCAAACACTGGACAGTTGTGAAAGAAATCCCAAGCCAAACACTGGGACAGTTGTGAAAGAAATCCCCAATTCACACAAATAGGCCTAGGTCACATTAAAATAAACATTTTAAAAAGCAATGAGTGATGCAACAGATCAGAACATTTAGCTTAAAATATGTTGATAAACTATTATTTATTCACATAAGTGCAGCAATGCACACAAGGCAGTAGGCTATGCATTAATGTTTGTTCCATAATGCAATTAGAGGGAAAACAGTTCACATGTGAGCAGTTTGTGACAGATACAAATAGCCATTATAAAATTTAGAAAGAGACCCCAATAGGCTACTTTGACATGCCTCATAATATGTATTTAAACATTTAGGTTTCAAACAATGAAGTATGTCTAAATACATACTGCCTCCAGCTCATTACAAAGTGGTGTGACCCCGATTAAGCCTGCCTTCAGTTGCTGCATTCAAAATAACTGAACTCTGAAAGATCTGACTTCGAGCATTCAAGACAACTTGGGGGGGACGACACACACACTTGTAAACATGTACGTCAACTGTCATCCGACTCGGGAACTCTGGCCTCTTTCTAGATCTCACTTTCCAACCTGACGATCACTGACATGATTTGACCTAGTATTTTAGTTGCCAGTTGTCTTGAAAGCACCACAAGATGCTGCAGCAGAATGCTCTGTGTCTGTACACGCGTGTTAAGATGCGTAATGAATATACTGTACGTGCCAATTTAATTCAACTAAATCATGCAATTTAACCTATAGACCGATCAGCACGACCAGTCAAATGTATTTACGTTGACTGGCATGTCAATCATTGAACAGGCTAAAAAGCATGTCGCAATGGGAATTGTTTTATCCCGGACAATTGGCCAGCACCAATATTATTCATCAGCTTTTCAAAAAGAATTCCAGCCAAAAGGCAGCTATTACCGGCTAACGGAAACCCCGGTGTGTGCGCATGTGTGGAACTTACATATGCTCTTGTACTGGAAGACCTTGCGGCGTGAGAAGCCGAACCGTAGGTCCTCAGGGGACAGCTGGTATGTGGGTATCATCTTGAGCTCTGACTGCATGTCAGCCAGGTTGATCTTAGAGGTCAGAGAGCAGGAGCTATTGTAGCGCTGCTTCGTATCCTGGAGGAAGTCGTCTGGAAGTGCCAGTTTTTAAAAAAGGTATTAAAAATACAACCCACGCAAGAAAGGAAGGTCATAGCAGCATCTGTCGTTACAGGATTAGTATAGTAATTAGAGGTACAACAGGGTTTCAATTTGAAAGTGTTGCTTAAAAAAATAAAAAATAAAAAAATAGGGAAACCCGGTTTGATTTGACAGTAAAGGCAAAATATGCATTTGTAGAGAAAACATAGCCGGTGTCACATATCATGCGATACCGACCATATGAGTTGGTTACAGGACCAAAAAACATGGGACCAGGCTAGGGAAAACAGAGGCGAGACTCACCAAACTCGCTGAAGGAGTAAGGCCTCACAGCATTGCGGATGAGAAAGCCGTCGCACCTTTGGAGAACCTCCTTCTGCAGCTCTTCCAGGAAACAGAAGGCCATGGCGTTGGGACAGTTCTCCGTACACACCACCAGATATCCTATTCCCAGAGAACTGGTGAAACTAACACACAACCATCATCTACTGCAATTGCAGTGCTGAACAGTGGGAAGTACAGTATCTAAGTACACCAACCAAATCAGAAAATCTAAGAAATGTCCCTGCATGTGATGACCTTGAAGACCAAATTCAATTAATGTCTGTAACAAACACTGGCATTATACCATCTGTTTGGAGAATGATCTCTAAGATATAGCCTAACAAAAAATCCTCACCAGACGTGTTTCCAACAAGTTCATCAATAAAACTACAGAAAATCTAAATCAACATCAGGTGGCTTGAAGGCTTGTTAGTTGTGTGACTGCATTGTAGAGCAGAGCGATGCCAGTATGTTTACCACTAAATAACTTCAGAAAGAAACTCACCCAACAGGCATTTAAAAGAGAGGGGAAGTGGGAACCGCGAGCTCCCCCCTCTGCTTATGATGAATAATTTGGAGCGTTCCAGGCAGGGGCTGACTAAAGGCCCCACCCACCCAGAGCAGAACCCCTTAAAGGTCCAATACATCAGAGTTAGGCATTGCCCAAAAGGATCTTTAAATCTTTCCATTAAATTAACCAGTGATTTAAATGCTGTCTGGCACATCCTCAGTTCCTTTCCTTCAGTGTCAAGGCCAACATTGAGCCTTGATTAAAGGACGTTGAGATATCAAATGAGGCTTCAGACTGTAGAGTGGATGGCCAACCAACCCTGCTGCTGGAGAGAGGGATGCGTGTGTATACACTCCTTTTTATTCAAGTCAATATCTGCTGTCTTAATGGGACCAATTAGCTAATAACCCATTTCCATGTAAACAGATGATCTCTAAGCATTTTATAAAATGAGGACAGAGTGACAACACCACCATTCAAAGCAAAATTATACTATCAAATATTATTGGTCACGTAGACATTGTAGGTTTTTGCAAGTGCAGAGAAATGCTCATGTTTTATAACTCCAGTGCAGTAATACATACAAATCTCAAATGTCAATGAAGGAATTATGAAATATCATAATTAGCAATATCAGAACAGAATATAAATATATGACGGTAAATGGACAGTAAATTAATAGAAAAAGGTGTTTACAGCAGTAGTTATATAGGATAAGCCTAGACCACAATACAGAATATACATATGGTGGGTAAAAGAGTATGTATCTAGAAGAAAAGAAACGCACACCTATTAAGACGAGGTGCTGGCTAGCGGAGTAGAGACTTGAAAATAAAAGAGAGCCGCACACTCTTGGAGCTCAGATGCAAAAAATGTAATACCAACGTTTCAACAGCCAAGCTGTCTTCATCAGGGTATAATCAAACACTGCGGGATGACTCGTTTATATA
>NC_068454.1:26244245-26246745 GCF_023373465.1 Oncorhynchus keta | reverse complement strand
TTGTATTTCTGATCAATTTGACGTTATTTTAATGACAAAATGTGCTTTTCTATCAAAAACAAGAACATTTCTAAGTGACCCAAACTTTTGAACAGTAGTATACATATAGGTCGGGTAAAATGACTAGAGCAGGACAGATGGCAGTATCAGCAGCGTTTGTGATGAGTCAAAGAGTTGGCTATTTAGTTAAATAATTAGCAGTCTTATGGCTTAGGGGTAAAAGCTGTTCAGGGTCCTTGGATTGCGTCCTACCTGACAGGTCGCTCCTACCAGGTGGCATGGCGGAATCTGTCTCCTCACCACCTTGCTCTCACCACTGGTGTCCCCCAGGGCTCTGTTCTAGGCCCCTCTCTATTCTCGCTATGCACCAAATCATGGCTCTGTCATAACCTCACATGGTCTCTCATATCATTGCTATGCAGACGACACACATTAATCTTCTCCTTTCCCCCTTCTGACCAGGTGGCGAGAATCGCATCTCTGCATGTCTGGCAACATATCAGTGTGGATGACGGATCACCACCTCAAGCTGAACCTCGGCAAGACGGAGCTGCTCTTCCTCCCGGGGAAGGACTGCCCGTTCTATGATCTATCATCCCGGTTGACAACTCCATTGTGTCCTCCTCCCAGGCGCTAAGAACCTTGGCGTGATCCTGGACAACACCCTGTTTCTCAACTAACATCAGGTGGTGGCCCGTTCCACCAACTAGGTTCATGCTCTACAACATCCAGAAGTACGACCCTGCCTCACAGGAAGCGGCGCAGGTCCTAATCCAGGCACTTGTCATCTCCCGTCTGGATTACACCCAGCTCGTTGTTGGCTGGGCTCCCCTGCCTGTGCCATTAAACCCCCTACAACTCATCAGAACGCGCACAGCCCGTCTGGTGTTTCAACCTTCCCCCAGAGTTCTCTCCGCCACCCCCGCTCTCAAAGCTCTCTCCACTGGCTTCCAGTTGAAGCTCGCATCCTTTACAAGACCCGTGGTGGCCTACGGAGCTGTGAGGGAGCGGCCACCTCAGTGCCTCAGGCTCTGATCAGGCCCTACACCCAAACAAAGAGCACTGTGTTCATCCCACCTCTGGCCTGCTCGCCTCCCTACCACTGAGGAAGTACAGTTCCCGCTCAGCCCAGTCAAAACTGTTCGCTGCTCTGGCCCCCAATGGTGGAACAAACTCCCTCACGACGCCAGGACAATGAGGTCAATCACCACCTTCCGGAGACACCTGAAACCCCACTCTTTAAGGAATACCTAGGATAGGATAAGTAATCCCTTCTCACCCCCCTAAAGATTTAGATGCACTATCGTAAAGTGGCTGTTCCACTGGATGTCATAAGGTGAATGCACCAATTTTGTAAATTAAATCTGGATAAGAGCGTCTGCTAAATGACTTAAATGTAAATGTCCTGCTGTTACCAGACTTGGTACATCGGGTACCGCTTGCCATGCGGAAGCAGAGAACCATTGTAACAGGTGGCTGGAGTTGACATTTTTAGGGCCTTCCCCTTACACCGCCTGGTATAGGAGGTCCTGGATGGAACGGAGCTCGGCCCCAGTGATGTACCGGGTGGTACGCACTACCCTCTGTAGCAACTTGTGGTTGGATGCCAACCACTTGCCAAAACAAGCGGTGATGCCAGTCACGATGCTCTTAATGGTGCAGCTGTAGAACTGAGTTTCCGAGGGCCCATGTCAAACCTTTTCAGCCTGAGGAGGAAGAGGCATTGTCGTGCATTCTTAACGACTGTGTTGCTGTGTGGATCATGTTAATTCCTTAGTGATGTGGACCCTGAAGAACTTTAAGCTCTCGACCTGTTCCACTACTGCCTCGTCAATGTGGATGGGGGTGTAATCGGCCCTTTGTTTCCTGTAGTTCACGATCAGCTCCTTTGTCTTGCTGATGTTGAAGGAGAGGTTGTTGTCACTGATCTCCTCCCTATAGGTTGTCTCATCTTTGTCTGTGATCAGGCCTACCACCGTTGTGTCGTCAGCAAACTTGATGGTGTTGAAGTTGTGCACGGCCACACATTCGTGGTTGAACAGGGAATACAGGAGGGGACTAAGCACGCATCCCTGAGGGGTCCTCGTGTTGAGGGTCAGCGTGGCAGATGTGTTGTTGCCTACACTCACCACCTAGGGAAGGTCTGTCAGGAAGTCCAGGATCCAGTTGCAGAAGGTAGTGTTCAGTCCCAGGGTCCTGAGCTTAGAGATGAGCTTGGAGGGCACTACGGTGTTGAACACTGAGCTGTATTCAATGAACAGCATTCTCACATAGGTTTTCCTCTTGTCCAGGTGGGAGGACAGTGTTTGGTCTGTTGGGGCGGTATGCGAATTGGAGTGGGTCCAGCCAGTGTGTCTGGGATGATGGTGTTGATGTGAGCCAAGGCTTGTCTTTCAAAGTATTTCATGTCTACAGATGAGGTCTACAGGACAATAGTAATTTAGACAGGTTACCTTGGCATTCTTCGGCATGGACTATGGTGGTCTGCTTGAAACAGGTA
>NC_068454.1:26242712-26244145 GCF_023373465.1 Oncorhynchus keta | reverse complement strand
GAAGGATGCTTTGTTGCGAAATAGGAAGCCAATTCTAGATTTAACTTTGGATTGGAGTTGCTTGATGTGATTCTAGATGGAGAGTTTACAGTCTAACCAGATACCTAGGTATTTGTAGTTGTCCACATTTTCTAAGTCAGAGCCGTCCAGAGTAGTGATGTTGGATAGGCTGGCAAGTGCAGGCAGCGATCGGTTGAAAAGCATGCATTTAGTTTTACTTGTATTCAAGAGCAATTGGAGGCCACGGAAGGAGAGGTGTATGGCATTGACGCTCGCCTGGAGGGTTGTTAACACAGTGTCCAAAGAAGGGTCAGAAGTATACAGAATGGTGTCGTCTGCAGAGAGGTGGATCAGAGACTCACCAGCAGCAAGAGCGACATCATTTAATTTTTTTATTTATTTTACCTTTATTTAACTAGGCAAGTCAGTTAAGAACAAATTCTTATTTTCAATGACAGCCTAGGAACATTGGGTTAACTGCCTGTTCAGGGGCAGAACGACAGATTTGTACCTTGTCAGCTCGGGGTTTGAACTTGCAACCTTCCGGTTACTAGTCCAACGCTCTAACCACTGATGTATACAGAGAAGAGAGTCGGTCCAATAATTGATTGAACCCTGTGGCACCCCCATAGAGACTGCCAGAGGCCCGGACAACAGACCCTTCCGATTTGACACACTGAACTCTATGAGAGAAGTAGTTGGTGACCCAAGCGAGGCAATCATTTCATTCATTCTTCAAAGTAGCCACCCTTTGCCTTGATAACAGCCCTTGAATGAGTAGGTGTGTCCAAACTTTTGACTGGTTCTGTGTACTGCTACAGACCTATATCTATCCTACCCTGCCTTTCTAAGGTCTTCGAAAGCCAAGTCAACAAACAGATTACCGACCATTTTGAATGCCACCGTACCTTCTCCGCTATGCAATCTCGTATCAGAGCTGGTCATGGGTGCACCTCAGCCACGCTCAAGGTCCTAAACAATATCATAATCGCCATCGATAAGAGACAATACTGTGCAGCCGTATTCATCGACCTGGCCAAGGCTTTCGACTCTGTCAATCACCACATTCTTATCGGTAGACTCGACAGCCTTGGTTTCTCAATAGAGTCTCTGATAGTGTTCAGTGTGTCAAATCGGAGGTCCTGTTGTCCAGACCTCTGGCAGTCTCTATTGGGGTGCCACAGGGTCCAATTCTCGAGCCGACTCTCTTCTCTGTATACATCAATGATGTCACTCTTGCTCCACCTCTACGCAGACGACACCATTATGTATACATCTGGCCCTTCTTTGGACACTGTGTTAACTAACCTCCAGACGAGCTTCAATGCCATACAACTCTCCTTCTGTGGCCTCTAACTGCTCTTAAATGCAAGTAAAACTAATTGCATGCTCTTCAACCGATCCCTGCCCGCACCTGCTTTAGAGTGTTTTCT
>NC_068454.1:26235153-26242612 GCF_023373465.1 Oncorhynchus keta | reverse complement strand
CCATCCTTACATTACCTATCCCATTCTCACATTAACTACCCCATCCTTACATTAACTATCCCATTCTCACATTAACTACCCCATCCTTACATTAACTATCCCATTTCTCACATTAACTACCTCATCCTTACATTAACTATCCCATTCTCACATTAACTACCCCATCCTTACATTAACTATCCCATTCTCACATTAACTACCTCATCCTTACATTAACTATCCCATTCTCACATTAACTACCCCCATCCTTACATTAACTACCTCATCCTCACATTAACTATCCCATTCTCACATTAACTACCCCATCCTTACATTAACTATCCCATTCTCACATTAACTACCTCATCCTCTACATTAACTATCCCATTCTCACATTAACTACCCTCATCCTTACATTAACTATCCCATTCTCACATTAACTACCTCATCCTTACATTAACTATCCCATTCTCACATTAACTACCCCCATCCTTACATTAACTACCTCATCCTTACATTAACTATCCCATTCTCACATTAACTACCTCATCCTTACATTAACTATCCCATTCTCACATTAACTACCTCTATCCTTACATTAACTATCCCATTCTCACATTAACTACCCTCATCCTTACATTAACTACCTCATCCTTACATTAACTATCCCATTCTTCACATTAACTACCCCATCCTTACATTAACTATCCCATTCTCACATTAACTATCCCATTCTTACATTAACTACCCCATCCTTACATTAACTATCCCATTCTCACATTAACTACCCCATCCTTACATTAACTATCCCATTCTCACATTAACTACCTCATCCTTACATTAACTATCCCATTCTCACATTAACTACCCTCATCCTTACATTAACTACCTCATCCTTACATTAACTATCCCATTCTCACATTAACTACCCCATCCTTACATTAACTATCCCATTCTCACATTAACTACCCCATCCTTACATTAACTATCCCATTCTCACATTAACTACCCCATCCTTACATTAACTATCCCATTCTCACATTAACTACCCCATCCTTACATTAACTACCTCATCCTTACATTAACTATCCCATTGTTACATTAACTACCTCATCCTTACATTAACTATCCCATTCTCACATTAACTACCCCATCCTTACATTAACTACCTCATCCTTACATTAACTATCCCATTGTTACATTAACTACCCCATCCTTACATTAACTATCCCATTCTCACATTAACTACCCCCATCCTTACATTAACTACCCCATCCTTACATTAACTATCCCATTCTCACATTAACTACCCCATCCTTACATTAACTATCCCATTCTCACATTAACTACCCTCATCCTTACATTAACTACCTCATCCTTACATTAACTATCCCATTCTCACATTAACTACCCCATCCTTACATTAACTATCCCATTTCACATTAACTACTCCCATCCTTACATTAACTATCCCATTGTTACATTAACTACCTCTATCTCATATTAATCTACTTCCTTATCTCTATATTAATTACCTCTATCTCATTAATTCTATCCTATTGTTACATTAACTACTCTCATTCTATCTCCTATATTAATTAACATTCTATCTCATTAACTATCTCATTGTTATATTAACTACCTTATCTCATAATTAATTCCTATTTCACATTAACTACTTCCTATCTCATATTAACTATCTCTATTTCACTTTAATCACACTACATTAACTATCTCATTGTTAATTAACTACCCCCATCTTCACATAACTACTCCTTATCCTTACATTAATTCATTCTATTGTTACATTAACTATCCTATTTCACATTAACTACCTCTTATCTAACTATTAATCTCATTAACTATCCTATTGTTACATTAACTACCTCATCTTCACATTAATTCCCATTCTCACATTAACTACCTGATCTCATTAACTATCCTATTGTTACATTAATCTACCTCATCTCATTAATTCATCTCTATTGTTTACATTAATCTACTCTCCTATCTCTACATTAATTCATTCTATTGTTATTAACTATGCTATTTTCATATTAATCTACCTCTATCTCATATTAATTATCTCATTGTTACATTACTACTCTATCTCATTAACTACCCCTTCCTTACATTAACTACCCATCCTACATTATCTCATTGTTACATTAACTACCCATCTCACATTAATTGATCTCATTGTTATATTAATTCATTCCATCTTGTATTAACTAACCCATTGTTACAATTAACTACTCCTATCCTTACATTAACTACCCTTCATTGTTAAATAACTACCCCATCCTTACATTAACTATCCTATTCTCACATTGACTACTAATCTCATTAACTATCCCATTTCACATTAATTACTCTATTGTTATATTAATTATCTCATTCTGTAATTACCCATCTCATATTAACTACCTTTATCTCACATTAATCTACCCTTCTCATTAATTACTCCTATCTCATATTAACTATCCCATTCTCACATTGGATTACCTAATCTCTTACATTAACTATCTCATTTCTCACATTAATTACCCCATCTTTACATTAACTATCCACATTCTCACATTGACTACCTAATCCTTAACTATCTATTTCTCACTATCCATTCTCATTAACTATCCCATTCTCACATTGACTACCTAATCCCTTACATTAACTATCCCCTCACATTAACTACCCCATTGTTACAATAATGGCTCCTTATTAACTATCCCATTCTCACATTAACTACCCCGTCCTTACATTAACTATCCCATTCTCACATTGACTACCTAATCCTTACATTAACTATCCATTCTCACATAATTACCCTATCCTTACATTAACTACTCCTATCCTTACATTAACTATCCCATTGTTACATTAACTACCTCATCCTTACATTAACTACCCGATTGTTACATTAACTGCCATCCTTCCATTAACTATCCCATTCTCACATTAACTACCCCCCGTCAGCACACCTATTCCATTCTCACATTAACTACCTCCGTCTCATTAATAATCCCGTTCTCACAAGTAACTGCCCCGTCTCACATTAACTACCCCCGTTGTTACATTAACTACCTCTTGTCAAGCATGAATTCATCTCCATTGTAACACACTGCCCCGTCTCATATTAATTATCGTTCTCGTTAAGCTGCCTCCGCACATGAACTATCCCATTCTCACATTAACTACCTCACCCTTATATTAACTATCCCATTCTCACATTAACTACCTCATCCTTATATTAACTATCCCATTCTCACATTAACTACCTCACCTCATGAACTATCCCATTCTCACATTAACTACCTCATCCTTATATTAACTATCCCATTCTCACATTAACTACCTCATCCTACATTAACTACCCGATTGTTACATTAACTACCCCATCCTTACATTAACTATCCCATTCTCACATTAACTACCCCATCCTTACATTAACTATCCCATTCTCACATTAACTACCCCATCCTTACATTAACTATCCCATTCTCACAATAACTTCCTGTCACATTAACTACCCCATTGTTACATTAACTACCTCTTTGTCACATTAACTATCCCATTGTAACATTAACTACCCCCATCATACATTAACTATCCCGTTCTCACATTAACTACCCCATCCCTTGCATTAACTATCCCACATTCTCACATTAACTACCCCATTGTTACATTACTTCTACCTCTTTGTCACATTAACTATCCCATTGTAACATTAACTACCCCATCCTTACATTAACTCATCCATTCTCACATGACTACCTCGTCATCTCTACGTTAACTATCCCATTCTCACATTAACTGCCTCGTCATGCATAATTCATCCCGTTTCTCACATTAACTACCTCATCCTTATATTAACTATCCCATTCTCACATTAACTACCATCCATCTCATGTGCCGTGCTATCCCCATTCTCACATTAACTACCTCATCATCTAATTAACTATCCCATTCTCACATTAACTACCTCATCTTACATTAATATCCCATTCTCATTAACTACCTCATCCTTATATTAACTATCCCATTCTCACATTAACTACCTCATCCTTATATTAACTATCCCATTCTCACATTAACTACCTCATCTTATATTAACTATCCATTCTCACATTAACTACCTCATCTCATGAACTATCCCATTCTCACATTGACTACCTAATCCTTACATTAACTATCCCATTCTCACATTAACTACCTCATCCTTACATTAACTACCTCATCCTTATATTAACTATCCATTCTCACATTAACTACCTCATCCTTATATTAACTATCCCATTCTCACATTAACTACCTCATCCTATATTAACTATTCCATTCTCACATTAACTACCTCATCCTTACATGAACTATCCCATTCTCACATTGACTACCTAATCCTTACATTAACTATCCCATTCTCATTAACTACTCATCATATATTAACTATCCCATTCTCACATTAACTACCTCATCCTTATATTAACTATCCCATTCTCACATTAACTACCTCATCCTTATATTAACTATCCCATTCTCACATTAACTACCTCGTCCTTGCATGAACTATCCCATTCTCACATTGACTACCTAAATCCTTACATTAACTATCCCATTCTCATTAACTACCTCATCCTTACATTAACTACCTCATCCTTATATTAACTATCCCATTCTCACATTAACTACCTCATCCTTACATGAACTATCCCATTCTCACATTGACTACCTAAATCCTTACATTAACTATCCCATTCATTAACTACCCCATCTCTACATTAACCATCCCATTGTTACATTAACTACCTCTTTGTCATTAACTATCCCATTGTAACATTAACTACCCCGTCATACATTAACTACCCCATTGTTACATTAACTACCTCATCCTTACATTAACTGCCCCATTGTTACGTAACTACCTCGTCATCTGCATTAACTGCCCCCGTTGCATTAACTGCCTCGTCATACGTTAACTACCCCATTGTTACATTAACTACCTCATCATACATTAACTACCCCATTGTTACATTAACTACCTCATCCTTACATTAACTACCCCATTCTCACATTAACTACCCCATCCTTATTAACTATCCCATTCTCATTAACTACCTCATCCTTACATTAACCATCCATTGTTACATTAACTACCTCTTTGTCACATTAACTATCCCATTGTAACATTAACTACCCCATCCTTACATTAACTACCCCATTGTTACATTAACTACCTCATCCTGTACATTAACTACCCCATTGTTACATTAACTACCTCATCCTTACATTAACTACCCCATTGTTACAATAACTACCCCCATCTCACATTAACTACCCCATTGTTACAATAACTACCCCCATCCTTACATTAACTATCCCATTCTCACATTAACTACCTCATCCCTTACATTAACTATCCCATTGTTACATTAACTACCTCATCCTTGCATTAACTATCATTCTCACAATAACTGCCCCATCCTTACATTAACTATCCCATTGTTACAATAACTACCCCATCCTTACATTAACTATCCCATTCTCACATTAACTACCTCATCCTTACATTAACTATCCCATTTGTTACATTAACTCACCTCATCCTTACATTAACTACCTCATTTGTTACATTAACTACCTCATCCTTACATTAACTACCCCATTCTCACATTAACTACCCCATCCTTACATTAACTACCCCATTCTCACATTAACTACCTCATCCTTACATTAACCACCCCATTGTTACATTAACTACCTCTTTGTCACATTAACTACCCCTTCCTTACATTAACTACCCCATCCTTGCATTAACTACCCCATTGTTACATTAACTACATCATCCTTACATTAACTACCCCATTGTTACATTAACTACCTCATCCTTACATAACTACCCCATTGTTACAATAACTACCCCCCATCCTTACATTAACTACCCCATTGTTACAATAACTACCTCTATCTCTTACATTAACTATCCCATCTCACATTAACTACCTCATCCTTTTGTCATTAACTATCCCATTGTAAATATTAACTACCTCATCCTTACATTAACTACTCCATTGTCACATTAACTACCTCATCCTTACATTAACTATCCCATTGTTACATTAACTACCTCATCCTTACATTAACGATCCCATTCTCACATTAATTACTCTATCTCTACATTAACTACCCCATTGTTACAATAATTACCCACATCCTTACATTAACTATCCCATTCTCACGTTAACTACCCCCATCATTACATTAACTTCATCCCATTCTCACATTAACTACCTCATCCTTACATTAACTACCCCATTGTTGCAATAATTACCCACATCCTTACATTAACTATCCCATTCTCACATTAACTACCCCCATCATTACATTAACGATCCCATTCTCACATTAACTACCTCATCCTTACATTAACTACCCCATTGTTACAATAATTACCCACATCCTTACATTAACTATCCCATTCTCACATTAACTACCCCCATCATTACATTAACTACCCCCATCCTTACATTAACTACCTCATCCTTACATTAACTATCCCATTGTTACATTAACTACCTCATCCTTACATTAACTATCCCATTCTCACATTAACTACCCCCATCCTTACATTAACTATCCCATTCTCACAATAACTACCCCCATCCTTACATTAACTATCCCATTGTTACATTAACTATCCCATTCTCACATTAACTACCCCTATCCTTACATTAACTACCCCATCCTTACATTAACTATCCCATTGTTACATTAACTACCCCATTCTCACATTAACTACCCCCATCCTTACATTAACTACCCAATCCTTACATTAACTACCCCATTGTTACAATAACTACCCCATCCTTACATTAACTATCCCATTCTCACATTAACTACCTCATCCTTACATTAACCATCCCATTCTCACATTAACTACCTCATCCTTACATTAACTATCCCATTGTTACATTAACTACCCCATTGTTACATTAACTACCCCATCCTTACATTAACTACCCCATTGTTACAATAACTACCCCATCCTTACATTAACTATCCCATTCTCACATTAACTACCTCATCCTTACATTAACTATCCCATTGTTACATTAACTACCCCATTGTTACATTAACTACCCCATCCTTACATGAACTACCCCATTGTTACATTAACTATCCCATCCTTGCAGTAACTACCCCATCCTTACATTAACTACCCCATCCTTACATTAACTACCCTTCCTTACATTAACTACCCCATCCTTACATTAACTACCCCAACCTTACATTAACTACCCCATCCTTACATTAACTACCCCCATCCTTACATTAACTAACCAATCCTTACATTAACTACCCCCATCCTTACATGAACTATCACATAATTACATTAACTACCCCGGTGCTTACATTATCCAGCATGGCCACTGACAGCCTAATTCGACAATATAGAAGTGTTGTTTACCCAGTTACCCTTGTATCGCCC
>NC_068454.1:26233248-26235053 GCF_023373465.1 Oncorhynchus keta | reverse complement strand
CCTGCTATTGGTTATGATGTTATTGTAACCAGCTGTGATGTCAGTAAGTGTTGTGCTTGTTCATCTTGTGCACCTCCATGGATCTTCTATGATATTGTGACAATATGTGGATGAATAAAATAAAATGGTTATGATGTCGTAAGGAGGTACGTTTTGGCTCACTGTGTGTGTATGGTCAAATCTTGTGTGTGTGTGTGTGTGTGTCGTGACTGGTCCTCCACCCACACAGAAGGAACTGTGGAGTTGAACTGTGCTGCTCTCTGATCTAGTATCATCTCTCCCACACTAACTGTTATGTATCTGTCTCTCTCCCTTAAAGGGATACTGTTATGTATCTGTCTCTCTCCCTTAAAGGGATACTGTTATGTATCTGTCTCTCTTTATGTATCTGTTTCTTTTTCTTAAAGGGATACTTTATGTATTGGTCTTTCTCTCTTAAAGGGATACTTTATGTATCTGTCTCTCTCTCTTAAAGGGATACTTTATGTATCTGTCTCTTTCACTTAAAGGGATACTGTTATGTATTGGTCTTTTCTCTTAAAGGGATACTGTTATGTATTGGTCTTTTCTTAAAGGGATACTTTATGTATTGGTCTTTCTCTCTTAAATGGATACTTTATGTATCTGTCTCTTTCATTTAAAGGGATACTTTATGTATGGGTCTTTCTCTCTTAAAGGGATACTGTTATGTATTGGTCTTTCTCTCTTAAAGGGATACTGTTATGTATTGGTCTTTCTCTCTTAAAGGGATACTTTATGTATTGGTCTTTTCTCTTAAATGGATACTTTATGTATTGGTCTTTCTCTCTTAAAGGGATACTGTTATGTATTGGTCTTTCTCTCTTAAAGGGATACTGTTATGTATTGGTCTTTCTCTCTTAAAGGGATACTTTATGTATTGGTCTTTCTCTTAAAGGGATACTTTATGTATTGGTCTTTTCTCTTAAATGGATACTTTATGTATTGGTCTTTTCTCTTAAATGGATACTTTATGTATCTGTCTCTTTCATTTAAAGGGATACTTTATGTATCTGTCTCTTTTTTCTTAAAGGGATACTTTATGTATCTGTCTCTTTCACTTAAAGGGATCATTTCAGGGATACTTCCCCAGAGTCCCCAGAGCTCCTCAGAGCATGCGCAGACCAGCTGGCCGGTGTGTTTACGGACATATTCAATCAATCCCTATACCAGTCTGCTGTTCCCACATGCTTCAAGAGGGCCACCATTGTTCCTGTTCCCAAGAAAGCTAAGGTAACTGAGCTAAACGACTACCGCCCGTAGCACTCACTTCCGTCATCATGAAGTGCTTTGAGAGACTAGTCAAGGACCATATCACCTCCACCCTACCTGACACCCTAGACCCACTCCAATTTGCTTACCGCCCAAATAGGTCCACAGACGATGCAATCTCAACCACACTGCACACTGCCCTAACCCACCTGGACAAGAGGAATACCTATGTGAGAATGCTGTTCATCGATTACAGCTCGGCATTCAACACCATAGTACCCTCCAAGTCAGGCCATCGCTCGAGACCCTGGGTCTCGACCCCGCGCCTGTGCAACTGGGTACTGACTCCTGACGGGCCGCCCCCAGGTGGTGAGGGTAGGCAACACACATCTCCTCCCCGCTGATCCTCAACACGGGGGGCCCCACAAGGGTGTGCCTGAGCCCTCTCCTGTACTCCCTGTTCACCCACGACGGCGTGCCACGCACGCTCCAACTCAATCATCAAGTTTGCGGACGACACAACAGTGGTAGGCTTGATTACCAACAACGACTGAGACGGCCTACAGGGAGGAGGT
>NC_068454.1:26227009-26233148 GCF_023373465.1 Oncorhynchus keta | reverse complement strand
AGTGAAACATTAAATTGGGTTATTATAACAGTGGAGGCTCTTCAGAGGAGTAAGGGGAGGACCATCGTCCACAGTGAATTTCATAAAAATGTAATTGTTGGAGCGAGCGGTCGCATTCGCACTTCGCTCTGCAGGTTGTATAACTTTTTCATTACATTTCATTATAGTACAACGGTTTGATTTGTCTAATCTTAGCAATTCTTCTTAGCTAGCTACATAGCCGTCCTTGTATCAGAGATAATTGCATAATTATCGTATTTCGTCGCCCTAACGTAGCCTTCACTGCTATTCGCCCAGGAGCTAGCAACGCTAGCTAACGCCCACAGATTAGCATCACTGTAGTGCTATTCACTCAACTGAACGACTTGATTAGTTTAGTGTTAGCTAGCTACACAGCTGTCTTTGTTTCCAAGATAATTGTGTAGTTTAGAGTGTGTAGTCTTGGAGTGATTATCTTAATTCACTGAGGTTCGCTAGCCAGCTATTTGTCGTCCTTAACGTAGGAGACTCTGCTAGCTAGCCAACAGCTAACAGCTAGCCAACGTCACCACACACACGTTACTGAATCGAATTCAACAACCCGGTCAGGTAGTATCACATTTTCATTTCATTTCATTACAGTACAACGGTTTGATTTGTTTGATCGTAGCTAGCTACATAGCTAGTTACATAGCCGTCTTTGTTTCAAAGATAATTGTGTAGTCTAGAGCGATTTCCTAGGTTAGCTAGCCAGCTATTGTCGTTCTTTTAACGCAACGTAACGTAAACAACACTGCTAGCTAGCCAGCTCAACGGAACGACTTGATTAGTGTAGTGTCAACAACGCAGCTACTGCCAGCTAGCCTACTTCAGCAGTACTGTATCATTTTAATCATTTTAGTCAATAAGATTCTTGCTATGTAAGCTTAACTTTCTGAACATTTGAGACGTGTAGTCCACTTGTCATTCCAATCTCCTTGCATTAGCGTAGCCTTTTCTGTAGCCTGTCAACTATGTGTCTGTCTATCCCTGTTCTCTCCTCTCTGCACAGATCATACAAACGCTCCACACCGCGTGGCCGCGGCCACCCTAATCTGGTGGTCCCAGCGCGTACGACCCACGTGGAGTTCCAGGTCTCCGGTAGCCTCTGGAACTGCCGATCTGCGGCCAACAAGGCAGAGTTCATCTCAGCCTATGCCTCCCTCCAGTCCCTCGACTTCTTGGCACTGACGGAAACATGGATCACCACAGATAACACTGCTACTCCTACTGCTCTCTCCTCGTCCGCCCACGTGTTCTCGCACACCCCGAGAGCTTCTGGTCAGCGGGGTGGTGGCACCGGATCCTCATCTCTCCCAAGTGGTCTTTCTCTCTTTCTCCCCTTACCCATCTGTCTATCGCCTCCTTTGAATTCCATGCTGTCACAGTTACCAGCCCTTTCAAGCTTAACATCCTTATCATTTATCGCCCTCCAGGTTCCCTTGGAGAGTTCATCAATGAGCTTGATGCCTTGATAAGCTCCTTTCCTGAGGACGGCTCACCTCTCACAGTTCTGGGCGACTTTAACCTCCCCACGTCTACCTTTGACTCATTCCTCTCTGCCTCCTTCTTTCCACTCCTCTCCTCTTTTGACCTCACCCTCTCACCTTCCCCCTACTCACAAGGCAGGCAATACGCTTGACCTCATCTTTACTAGATGCTGCTCTTCTACTAACCTCATTGCAACTCCCCTCCAAGTCTCCGACCACTACCTTGTATCCTTTTCCCTCTCGCTCTCATCCAACACTTCCCACACTGCCCCTACTCGGATGGTATCGCGCCGTCCCAACCTTCGCTCTCTCTCCCCGCTACTCTCTCCTCTTCCATCCTATCATCTCTTCCCTCTGCTCAAACTTTCTCCAACCTATCTCCTGATTCTGCCTCCTCAACCCTCCTCTCCTCCCTTTCTGCATCCTTTGACTCTCTATGTCCCCTATCCTCCAGGCCGGCTCGGTCCTCCCTCCCGCCTCCGTGGCTCGACGACTCATTGAGAGCTCACAGAACAGGGCTCCGGGCAGCCGAGCGGAAATGGAGGAAAACTCGCCTCCCTGCGGACCTGGCATCCTTTCACTCCCTCCTCTCTACATTTTCCTCCTCTGTCTCTGCTGCTAAAGCCACTTTCTACCATTCTAAATTCCAAGCATCTGCCTCTAACCCTAGGAAACTCTTTGCCACCTTCTCCTCCCTCCTGAATCCTCCCCCCTCCTCCTCTCTGCAGATGACTTCGTCAACCATTTTGAAAAGAAGGTCGATGACATCCGATCCTCGTTTGCTAAGTCAAACGACACCGCTGGTTCTGCTCACACTGCCCTACCCTATGCTCTGACCTCTTTCTCCCCTCTCTCTCCAGATGAAATCTCGCGTCTTGTGACGGCCGGCCGCCCAACAACCTGCCCGCTTGACCCTATCCCCTCCTCTCTTCTCCAGACCATTTCCGGAGACCTTCTCCCTTACCTAATATAAAAATAATAATATAATAATTACCTCACCTCGCTCATCAACTCATCCCTGACCGCTGGCTACGTCCCTCCCGTCTTCAAGAGAGCGAGAGTTGCACCCCTTCTGAAAAAACCTACACTCGATCCCTCCGATGTCAACAACTACAGACCAGTATCCCTTCTCTCTTTTCTCTCCAAAACTCTTGAGCGTGCCGTCCTTGGCCAGCTCTACCGCTATCTCTCTCAGAATGACCTTCTTGATCCAAATCAGTCAGGTTTCAAGACTAGTCATTCAACTGAGACTGCTCTTCTCTGTATCACGGAGGCGCTCCGCACTGCTAAAGCTAACTCTCTCTCCTCTGCTCTCATCCTTCTAGACCTATCGGCTGCCTTCGATACTGTGAACCATCAGATCCTCCTCTCCACCCTCTCCGAGTTGGGCATCTCCGGCGCGGCCCACGCTTGGATTGCGTCCTACCTGACAGGTCGCTCCTACCAGGTGGCGTGGCGAGAATCTGTCTCCTCACCACGCGCTCTCACCACTGGTGTCCCCCAGGGCTCTGTTCTAGGCCCTCTCTTATTCTCGCTATACACCAAGTCACTTGGCTCTGTCATAACCTCACATGGTCTCTCCTATCATTGCTATGCAGACGACACACAATTAATCTTCTCCTTTCCCCTTCTGATGACCAGGTGGCGAATCGCATCTCTGCATGTCTGGCAGACATATCAGTGTGGATGACGGATCACCACCTCAAGCTGAACCTCAGCAAGACGGAGCTCCTCTTCCTCCCGGGAAGGATTGCCCGTTCCATGATCTCGCCATCACGGTTGACAACTCCATTGTGTCCTCCTCCCAGAGCGCTAAGAACCTTGGCGTGATCCTGGACAACACCCTGACGTTCTCAACTAACATCAAGGCGGTGTCCCGTTCCTGTAGGTTCATGCTCAACATCCGCAGAGTACGACCCTGCCTCACACAGGAAGCGGCGCAGGTCCTAATCCAGGCACTTGTCATCTCCCGTCTTGATTACTGCAACTCGCTGTTGGCTGGGCTCCCTGCCTGTGCCATTAAACCCCTACAACTCATCCAGAACGCCGCAGCCCGTCTGGTGTTCAACCTTCCCAAGTTCTCTCACGTCACCCCGCTCCTCCGCTCTCTCCACTGGCTTCCAGTTGAAGCTCGCATCCGCTACAAGACCATGGTGCTTGCCTACGGAGCTGTGAGGGGAACGGCACCTCAGTACCTCCAGGCTCTGATCAGGCCCTACACCCAAACAAGGGCACTGCGTTCATCCACCTCTGGCCTGCTCGCCTCCCTACCACTGAGGAAGTACAGTTCCCGCTCAGCCCAGTCAAAACTGTTCGCTGCCCTGGCCCCCAATGGTGGAACAAACTCCCTCACGACGCCAGGACAGCGGAGTCAATCACCACCTTCCGGAGACACCTGAAACCCCACCTCTTCAAGGAATACCTAGGATAGGGTAAGTAATCCTTCTCACCCCCCCCCACCCCCCCTAAAAAGATTTAGATGCACTATTGTAAGTGGCTGTTCCACTGGATGTCATAAGGTGTATGCACCAATTTGTAAGTCGCTCTGGATAAGAGCGTCTGCTAAATGACTTAAATGTAAATTAAATGTATAAAAAAGACGTGATCCTTTTAAGATAAAACTGTACTATACTAAATATATTCACATCACCAAATAATTGACTAAAACACACTGTAGACGTTCATTGTTTTGCAATGAAGGTCTACAGTAGCCTCAACAGCACTCTGTATGGTAGCACCATGGTATAGCCGGAGGACAGCTAGTTTCTGTCCTCCTCTGGGTATATTGACTTCAATACAAAGCCTAGGAGGCTCATGGTTCTCACCCCCTTCTGTAGACTTACACAGTAATTATGACAACTTCCCGGAAGACGTCCTCTAACCTATCAGAGCTCTTGCAGCAATAACTGATGTGATTCATCCAATCAAAGGATCAGATAATGAATCTAGTACTGAAAGCATAAGCTGCAGCAAGCTAGCACTGCAGTGCATAAAATGTGGTGAGGAATTGACTCAAAGAGAGAGAAAGACAATAGTTGAACAGTTTTGAACACAACAATTTCTTCAAAAATTAAGGAGAAGCAAGAGAGAGAGCTAGCCTGCTGTGCCACGAGAGATTCAGGGTTCGAGTACAGGCTCTGTTGCAGCCGGCCGCGACCGGGAGACTCATGGGGCGGCACACAATTGGCCCAGCGTCGTCCTATTTAGGGGAGGGTTTGGCCGGCAGTGATGTCCTTGTCCCATCGCGTACTATTGACTCCTGTGGCGGGCCAGGCGCAGTGCACGCTGACACAGTCGCAAGGTGTACGGTATTTCCTCCGACACATTGGTGCGGCTGGCTTCCGGGTTAAGTGTGCATTGTGTCAAGAAGCAGTGCTTGGTTGGGTTGAGTTTCTGAAGAAGTACTTTACTGATTCCTCCAGGCCAGTAATTCTGAACAAGGTATTCCTGCATTCTGCTGAAACTGTTTTGTAGGATTTAATTGAAGCTTCACGTTTCTCAATGATGTAGTTGTTCACAGGGGCTCCACCGTCAATAGATGGTACATCCCATGTAATGACGACAGACTCCTTTGTGTAGTCTTTGACTCTAACTGAACCAGGTGGTCCAGGAGTGTCTGGAAAATACAGAAATTATTAAATGACTGTTCACGGCTCTCGACCTTCACCTCTCCCGAGTTCATACGGGGGTTGCAGCGATGAGACAAGACTGTAACTACCAATTGGATACCACAAAATTGTGGAGAAAAAGGGGTAAAAAAAAAGAATACAAAAAAAGAGAGAGACCTATGTATATATATATATATTTTAATTTTTTCACTTTAATTTACTTAGCTAGCGAATGTTCTCTCTGCTACCGCACGGCGGTGCCGGTGCACCAAGTCTAGGTCCGAGAAGCTTCTAAACAGCTTCCACCCCCAAGCCAAAATACTCCTGAGTATCAAATGGTTACCCAGACTATTTGCATTGTCCCCCCCACTTTACACTGCTGCTACTCTCTGTTGTTATCTATGCATAGTCACTTTAATAACTCTACCTACATGTACATATTACCTCAACTAACCGGTGCCAGAGCACATAGATGCAAGAAGGAATTATAGCTACAACTATCAAAGTGATCATGTATGTGGCTGCTATGAAAGTTAACTGTGTTTGCGTGTGATCAGGGGTGTAGTCATTCAGCCAATTCTTAAATGGAGGAAAACAGAACAAAACAGGGAAAACATACCTGAACTCTTGTTTGCAACTATTAGACTAATGATTACACCCTAGATCAGCTAGATGCAGGGAAGAGTGTTCAAGGCAGTATTGAATGTGTCACTGTCTGTCACCTTGATTACTCAAATTTCTGTCAACCAGTGTGTACCTATGTTGTAAACTTCCATTCATAGGCTACATTGTATCAATCTCATGATCGGTATAGGGAAAATGAGCTGGGTGAATGGAATATGAATGAGAGTCATCCAACATGCTGTAATAGAAATACAGTAAGACCATGCTCATTAAAAAAAATATTGTCCTCCGTCATCTTAAACGGCACCATACCACCACTGTATTATAGTAATATAGTAACATTTAGTTGAAAACTATTTTGTTTCCATGTCATTGCAAGTGTATATGTCTTTGTGTCTA
>NC_068454.1:26213662-26226909 GCF_023373465.1 Oncorhynchus keta | reverse complement strand
GATTCAATACAAGTTTGCAAACAGGAGACACCTCTCATACAGAAGCCAAGAAAAGTGTCTAACTCGCCTTCTCCAAGTAGACCTAATATTCCAGTCTTACAGCACCAATGTTCCATCAACATCAGCCTGGGAGGTTTGTACGGAGTTCCATCAAAAGACAGTGACTTTGCAAGCTGCTACAGAATGACAGTGTTCAAAAGGTCATCAATACAATAAGATACAGAGTATCAGTGTCCTCGATCCTTGTACATCAGTCTTGCTTCAATCACTTCATTATTAGTTTTAATACATAACATACAGCACCGAGCCTATTGACTATCAACCCTTACACACGAGTGTCACAAAGAGAACACTGCAAATCATGTTTATTACAAAAAGGGAAACATACATCTCAATGTATTTTCTCTTCCAAAAAGAATTGTCATAAATGTTTATTTGCATATATATGATGTATATAAACAAGTGCTTGACTTGGGCAGAAGCTCACCAGAGCTGAGTACGGGCACCTCAAATGTTCTATACCTGCACACAAAATGATTAACGGTACTTATTTCAGTCCAAGTATTGTACTGATATAAACTCTATGCTGTTTATACACTCTCACAACTTTACATTTTATGAAACAGTGAAACAAGTAGCAGCAACAAGGAGGTAAATCATGACTGATTCCCCCACTGCAAATACACATCTTCTTATTCCAAACCAGTGTTCTTCAATATTCCATTGGGTATTCTATCCTGCCATTTGGTCTATGTATTTACATAGGCCACATGGTTACAGTAATAAGTCAGTAAGGTATGTAATTTTGCCCTCTTTTCATATGGTAACAACCCTGGTTTATAAGGGTGGATATCAACAATGCCACTTGAGCATGTTTTGTGTGGCATAGTAGATGGCTAGCTGGGCTTCGGGCCAGAAGGTTGAGAAGACATGCTTCCTGTCTGTTTCATTACAATTTAGTGTGAGCTATTCGTAATGGGTTCATCCACCCCAGAAATAAAAATGATGAAATCCCTGTCAATTTGGTGAAAGCCTATGTTCTATCAGTGGGTAAAATATAACAATTCTCCATGATTTAACTTCTAAGTGATCAGTCTGTGAAGTCAGGAAATCATAAAGGAACGGGTCATACATGGTTCTGTCATTGGAGATAACACACTATCACATTTCATACCGGTTATAAAACAATTAACTGCACTCCAGATCGCCAAATCAGCCAAAAGATGGTATGGGCAGACTTGTCTAGAACACATCCATCCGTGTATATCGTCATGACAACGTATATTTCGCGTAGATGTGCTCAATCGAAACAGTGTACCAAATTGTTCAACAGTTTCTTCTTTAAGTACCATCTCGTAATGCGCCCTGTGATACTTCACATGCTGATATTGGCTTTGGTAGTATTGTGTGTAGCTACGTTTGCTAACTAGCAATTTAGCTAGCTAGCGAGTCCAGCGATAGCATTGCATTGTGGGTTTTGCAGCGATTTTCATATGTTGCTACCAACCACGTTATAATGACAACGTGAAACATTTGTTTATCAAAAAACATTATTTTCACATATCCTATTAGTGTTTTTTTAACATTGTTTAACACTGTCAATCATAATAATTAGTGGTCCTGGGTGGATTATCCCTTGAAGAATGTCTGTGAGTCATAATGACATTACTACCCTGCTGTAAGGTTAATGGCGGGAGCGACCCAACCGCATTCTGAAAATGACAATGCCTTTCGCAGGTGACGAAAATCTAATCCTGCCCTGTCAAAAAAATATGAAGTTGCATTGAATGGCACCTTATTTAGTATCCACTTGGTCTGTTCTGTGAAATAGCCTACATTATTGTAATGACCTGACTAGATCATAAATGAACAATTGTCCAGACAGAGGCTTGAGTTTACGAATTGACGGTTTATTACACCAACTTTACACAGGCTACTGTTTGGGCCATAGCACACGCCAAATAGATGACAGATAACCCACAAGCCAATCGTGACCTTCTCTTGTGAAACCCAGACGTAAGAGAGAGAGAACAAAGGCTGAACCTGGTCTTAACTTCCAATGCTCCACCCCCTGCCCAACCCCCTCCACGCCACTCCGCCAACCACCAGGATGCCCGGCATCAGAACATTCCAGGCATTCCGTGATTGTCAGATAGCAGGTTGATTGACAGGTCGGACCCCGCGAACACCGGGTACTGGTCAGTACAACACAACCAACCACCTCCTAGCCTAACACATAACACACAGCTGTCTGTGCGGGTCGCTACATTATATTATACTGGTGGTACCCCGCTCTAACGGGTGGTAAATGATTGAAAATGTATATTTAGATGAAATGCCATTCTCGTTGCTGCGTGTGTAGGTGGTGCATGTTTTGATAGGCCTAACCCATGTTATCCATATCTATAGTATTAAAAAACAGCAATTTACAACATAAATATAATTACTATTGTAATGCATAATGTCACCGTATCTTTGGTCCGCCAAAAACTTTTGACCACTAATGGGTGCATGGAATTGTTGTTTCTGTCTCATTAACATATTTTGAGACGTGCCTTGTAAGAGCTCTATTTGTTGCATCCGTGAGTGAGAATGCTGTACCAATTTAAGTCCAATGTGGTTGGTAGAGTGTATCATTAATTTTACAATGTGTAAGGGACGGAATTGGAATGACAGCTCATCTGAAACCTTAAATTTGGTTGAGTGGTTTGATATGTGTCGAACTGCTATGCTTTATCTTGGCCAGGTCGCAGTTGCAAATGAGAACTTGTTCTCAACTAGTTTACCTGGTTAAATAAAGGTGAAATAAAATAAATAAAATGTAATTTCTGTTTCTTTTGCACTGTAGTTACTGCCAGTTTGGAAATGTTTCTTAGGCTTCTAGAAGTGTGCCAAAATGACACATTGACAATGCCCACAACCTAATCTCTTGTGGACAGACTAAATGACATAAATTGTGTTTTTTTAAATTAGATTTTCGTTTCTGGGTTGCCAAGATTACCCACAAACAAAATACATATATATGACTGTGCATCATGAATGAAAGACTACACACTATTAATGTTATTCTGAGAGAATTTTAGCCGTTTAGCGCTTTGGAGCAGGGTCGGCTTCAGCTTGTGCAGTGACCTCTTCAGCTTTAAACAGCGGCTGCTTCAGCTTTTACAGATGCAGGTTCACCTTGTACAGCGGCCTATTCAGCTTTTACAGGGGCCGCTTCAGCTTTTACAGGGGCCGCTTCAGCTTTTACAGGGGCCGCTTCAGCTTTTACAAGGGCCGCTTCAGCTTTTACAGGGGCCGCTTCAGCTTTTAGAGGGGCAGCTTCAGCTTTTACAGGGGCCGCTTCAGCTTTTACAGGGGCCACTTCAGCTTTTACAGGGGCCGCTTCAGCTTTTACAGGGGCCGCTTCAGCTTTTACAGGGGCCGCTTCAGCTTTTGCTGCTCCTTCTTTGGGTGGACATAATTTCCTGGAGAAAACAAGAGGTTTTGTGTCCTCCTCCCAGAGCGCTAAGAACCTTGGCGTGATCCTGGACAACACCCTGACGTTCTCAACTAACATCAAGGCGGTGTCCCGTTCCTGTAGGTTCATGCTCTACAACATCCGCAGAGTACGACCCTGCCTCACACAGGAAGCGGCGCAGGTCCTAATCCAGGCACTTGTCATCTCCCGTCTTGATTACTGCAACTCGCTGTTGGCTGGGCTCCCTGCCTGTGCCATTAAACCCTACAACTCATCCAGAACGCCGCAGCCCGTCTGGTGTTCAACCTTCCCAAGTTCTCTCCACGTCACCCCGCTCCTCCGCTCTCTCCACTGGCTTCCAGTTGAAGCTCGCATCCGCTACAAGACCATGGTGCTCGCCTACGGAGCTGTGAGGGGAACGGCACCTCAGTACCTCCAGGCTCTGATCAGGCCCTACACCCAAACAAGGGCACTGCGTTCATCCACCTCTGGCCTGCTCGCCTCCCTACCACTGAGGAAGTACAGTTCCGCTCAGCCCAGTCAAAACTGTTCGCTGCTCTGGCCCCCCAATGGTGGAACAAACTCCCTCACGACGCCAGGACAGCGGAGTCAATCACCACCTTCCGGAGACACCTGAAACCCCACCTCTTCAAGGAATACCTAGGATAGGGTAAGTAAGGGTAGGTAATCCTTCTCCCCCCAACAAGATTTAGATGCAAGTGGCTGTTCCACTGGTTGTCATAAGGTGTATGCACCAATTTGTAAGTCGCTCTGGATAAGAGCGTCTGCTAAATGACTTAAATGTAAATGTAATGTAATGTTTTATTATCATCATGAACTTTGTTTGATGTTTCACCTGTGCTGTGAGTA
Source organism: Oncorhynchus keta (assembly GCF_023373465.1). NCBI lineage: Eukaryota > Metazoa > Chordata > Actinopteri > Salmoniformes > Salmonidae > Oncorhynchus > Oncorhynchus keta. The sequence continues at coordinate 26,222,579 of NC_068454.1, read as the reverse complement.
GACTTTTACAGTTCTATTTTTGACTGGAATGAATTCCAAAAATTACTGAAGTTGGAGACTTATATTTCCCTCACTATCTTTAAACATCAGCTATCTGAGCAGCTAACCGATCTGCTGCAGCTGTACATAGCCCATCTGTAAATAGCCCATGCAATCTACCTACCTCATCCCCATATTGTTTTTATTTACTTTTCTGCTCTTTTGCACATCAGTATTTCGACTTGCACATCATCATCTGCACATCTGTCACTCCAGTGTTCATTTGCTAAATTGTAATTATTTCGCTACTATGGCCTATTCATTGCCTTACCTAATCACGCCATTTGCACACACTGTATATAGACTTTTTCTTTCTATTGTGTTATTGACTGTACTCTTGTTTATTTCATGTGTAACTCTGGGTTGTTGTTTGTGTCACTCTGCTTTGCTTTTTCTTGGCCAAGTCGCAGTTGTAAATGAGAACTTGTTCTCAACTGGCCTACCTGGTTGAATAAAGGTTAAATAAAAATAAATAAAACTATTCTTCCCCAAGGTAATACAAATCTGCTACTTACGCTGTATCTGTTGAGTCCTTTACAAAACCACACACTTTGCTCCTCTGCTCCAACTGCTGTTTGAGTGTGGTGATCTCCCAGTCCAAGCCTCCTTTTCAGTTTTGAACGTCACTGAGGAGAACAGACAAGGAGAGGTGATCAGAAGAGAAGAGCAGAGAAGAGAAACAAATAGAAACCTCTTCAGAAATGCACCCAGAGAGAGATGCACTACGTTACAGTGGCTGACATGTTACCAAATTTCCCCACCTTGTGGCACAAGTGGCTACAAGAATAACAACTCTACTAGAAAAGACTCACATACCTTCAATATCACTCTGCTCCTTTTGTATGGGTGCAAGTACTTCCTCCTTTTGTTTCTTTGTGCCAAAGTGAGAGATAACACAAATATAGGTAAAGGGGAAAAATAACATTCAACGCCTACTGTTTGCTGTACATACTAAAAATCCTTATCCGAGTCCTTCAAATCCTTCTACTCAGCACATTCCACTGCGCACAGATGTCAATTCAACGTTTATTCCACATTTGTTCAACGTCATTTCATTGAAATTACGTGGATTTTTTTTTTATTCAGTCAGTGTATGTATGCCCAGTGGGTTGACAAGCACCATACACCAACATGGGTCAAATGTTAAATACTTTCAATTGCTTTTTTGATTGCTCTGGTTTAGTGCACCCTGTTCCAAGCTACACAGCCCAAAGCCATTGTCATCACTGTTCAATGCTTGGGCGTTGCACTTTGGGACTATTCCATTGGATCCATTGTACCAGGAAAACGAAATCAAGAACAGCTCCATTACTTGACATACCTGTATGTTCAGTATTCGACCCAGGTCTGTCTAGTGAAGGGCAGCCCTGTACCTGGAGAGCTACTGTCCTCCAGATTTTCGCTCCAACCCTAATTTAGCACACCTGATTTTACTTTTAGCTGCTCACCAATGCCTTATCTAGCTGAATCAGGTATGTTAGGTAAGGGTTGGACTGAAAATGAACAGGATGGTAGATCTCCATGAAGAGGGTTGGGCAGTCCTGGTCTAGTCTTTATAGTACACCAATGGTCTATATGTTCAGTATTTAACCCAGGTCTGTCTAGTATGTATAGAACAGTAATGATCTGTCTCTCACCTTCTCTGCCTGGCAGGCCTCGACCTCAGTCTTCTTCTTCCCCTCCTCTTCCGTCAGTTTCTTCACCTCTGCCTCCATCTCCTCCACATTCTTCTTCTTCGAGTCTAACTGCCCCTTCAGCAGGTTTTCCACCCACTGCCTCTCCTTGAGTTGGTTGACGCGAGCTTGCTGCATCTGATCCAGATGCAGGTTCTGCAAGGTCAGCTTGGCTTCTGTCAGGGGCTGGCCAAAGACGATCAGGGCCAGGCCCATAGAGACCAGGATTGTTAGGCCTGCTACCACCAATAAAACCCTCATGGCTGCCTCAGAGTTTGTGTGGGCGTTGGTTCTTTATGTTCTTTAAGTCTATGTATTTGTCCCTGTGTGAATGTATGTGTGTCTGCTGGACTTTTATGTGTATATACTGTATGTATATCTATATATCACCTACGTCTTTACAATATTAATTTTGTGTGGCAGAGAGCACAGTGACTAGTAAACGGTTTACCTTATTCACTGAGTCAATGATAATGTGTGGTCGTATGAGTGAGTTTCTATGACTCGTTTGTTACCATAGTCCTCCCATAGCCTACAGCATGAAGCCTGAAGCAAATATATGAACTTCTTTATATATCATTTTGTTCCTCTTCCTTTCCTCTACAGTAAATCTGAGGCTTACTGTCATTCCTGGTCCTGTATTCTTCTTCCTGAGTTGCCTTTTTTTAGTTCAAAAGATTCTTTACAATCCAAATTGAAAGCACTGTTAAAGAACACAAAACACACCTCAATCCTCAAAATCTGTGTAAAGAATGAAGAGGATGTCTTGTCCAACTCTCTAGCACCACCTCCTACCTCTCCCCACTTCCCTTTATCTGGTTGTGTGGTTGGTTATGATTATGGCATAACCGGTCTGACAGTTCCGACAGGTAGGATGGGTATAATCAAGTGGCTAAGGTGTAAGAGAGGATTGCAGGTGAACAAAAGAGCAGAGCAGTCGCGGATATAGTCAATCATAAATCACTTTGATTCAATACAAGTTTGCAAACAGGGAGACACCTCTCATACAGAAGCCAAGAAAAGTGTCTAACTCACCTTCTCCAAGTAGACCCTAATATTCCAGTCTCACAGCACCAATGTTCCATCAACATCAGCCTGGGAGGTTTGTACGGAGTTCCATCAAAAGACAGTGACTTTGCAAGCTGCTACAGAATGACAGTGTTCAAAAGGTCATCAATACAATAAGATACAGAGTATCAGTGTCCTCGATCCTTGTACATCCAGTCTTGCTTCAATCACTTCATTATTAGTTTAATACATAACATACAGCACCGAGCCTATTGACTATCAACCCTTACACAAACGAGTGTCACAAAGAGAACACTGCAAATCATGTTTATTACAAAAAAGGGGAAACATACATCTCAATGTATTTTCTCTTCCAAAAAGAATTGTCATAAATGTTTATTTGCATATATATGATGTATATAAACAAGTGCTTGACTTGGGCAGAAGCTCACCAGAGCTGAGTACGGGCACCTCAAATGTTCTATACCTGCACACAAAATGATTAACGGTACTTATTTCAGTCCAAGTATTGTACTGATATAAACTCTATGCTGTTTATACACTCTCACAACTTTACATTTTATGAAACAGTGAAACAAGTAGCAGCAACAAGGAGGTAAATCATGACTGATTCCCCACTGCAAATACACATCTTCTTATTCCAAACCAGTGTTCTTCAATATTCCATTGGGTATTCTATCCTGCCATTTGGTCTATGTATTTACATAGGCCACATGGTTACAGTAATAAGTCAGTAAGGTATGTAATTTTGCCCTCTTTTCATATGGTAACAACCCTGGTTTATAAGGGTGGATATCAACAATGCCACTTGAGCATGTTTTTGTGTGGCATAGTAGATGGCTAGCTGGGCTTCGGGCCAGAAGGTTGAGGAAGACATGCTTCCTGTCTGTTTCATTACAATTTAGTGTGAGCTATTCGTAATGGGTTCATCCACCCCAGAAATAAAAATGATGAAATCCCTGTCAATTTGGTGAAAGCCTATGTTCTATCAGTGGGTAAAATATAACAATTCTCCATGATTTAACTTCTAAGTGATCAGTCTGTGAAGTCAGGAAATCATAAAGGAACGGGTCATACATGGTTCTGTCATTGGAGATAACACACTATCACATTTCATACCGGTTATAAAACAATTAACTGCACTCCAGATCGCCAAATCAGCCAAAAGATGGTATGGGCAGACTTGTCTAGAACACATCCATCCGTGTATATCGTCATGACAACGTATATTTCGCGTAGATGTGCTCAATCGAAACAGTGTACCAAATTGTTCAACAGTTTCTTCTTTAAGTACCATCTCGTAATGCGCCCTGTGATACTTCACATGCTGATATTGGCTTTGGTAGTATTGTGTGTAGCTACGTTTGCTAACTAGCAATTTAGCTAGCTAGCGAGTCCAGCGATAGCATTGCATTGTGGGTTTTGCAGCGATTTTCATATGTTGCTACCAACCACGTTATAATGACAACGTGAAACATTTGTTTATCAAAAAAACATTATTTTCACATATCCTATTAGTGTTTTTTTTTTTTTTTTTTTTTTTTTAACATTGTTTAACACTGTCAATCATAATAATTAGTGGTCCTGGGTGGATTATCCCTTGAAGAATGTCTGTGAGTCATAATGACATTACTACCCTGCTGTAAGGTTAATGAGCGGGAGCGACCCAACCGCATTCTGAAAATGACAATGCCTTTCGCAGGTGACGAAAATCTAATCCTGCCCTGTCAAAAAAATATGAAGTTGCATTGAATGGCACCTTATTTAGTATCCACTTGGTCTGTTCTGTGAAATAGCCTACATTATTGTAATGACCTGACTAGATCATAAATGAACAATTGTCCAGACAGAGGCTTGAGTTTACGAATTGACGGTTTATTACACCAACTTTACACAGGCTACTGTTTGGGCCATAGCACACGCCAAATAGATGACAGATAACCCACAAGCCAATCGTGACCTTCTCTTGTGAAACCCAGACGTAAGAGAGAGAGAACAAAGGCTGAACCTGGTCTTAACTTCCAATGCTCCACCCCCCTGCCCAACCCCCCTCCACGCCACTCCGCCAACCACCAGGATGCCCGGCATCAGAACATTCCAGGCATTCCCGTGATTGTCAGATAGCAGGTTGATTGACAGGTCGGACCCCGCGAACACCGGGTACTGGTCAGTACAACACAACCAACCACCTCCTAGCCTAACACATAACACACAGCTGTCTGTGCGGGTCGCTACATTATATTATACTGGTGGTACCCCGCTCTAACGGGTGGTAAATGATTGAAAATGTATATTTAGATGAAATGCCATTCTCGTTGCTGCGTGTGTAGGTGGTGCATGTTTTGATAGGCCTAACCCATGTTATCCATATCTATAGTATTAAAAAACAGCAATTTACAACATAAATATAATTACTATTGTAATGCATAATGTCACCGTATCTTTGGTCCGCCAAAAACTTTTGACCACTAATGGGTGCATGGAATTGTTGTTTCTGTCTCATTAACATATTTTGAGACGTGCCTTGTAAGAGGCTCTATTTGTTGCATCCGTGAGTGAGAATGCTGTACCAATTTAAGTCCAATGTGGTTGGTAGAGTGTATCATTAATTTTACAATGTGTAAGGGACGAATTGGAATGACAGCTCATCTGAAACCTTAAATTTGGTTGAGTGGTTTGATATGTGTCGAACTGCTATGCTTTATCTTGGCCAGGTCGCAGTTGCAAATGAGAACTTGTTCTCAACTAGTTTACCTGGTTAAATAAAGGTGAAATAAAATAAATAAAATGTAATTTCTGTTTCTTTTGCACTGTAGTTACTGCCAGTTTGGAAATGTTTCTTAGGCTTCTAGAAGTGTGCCAAAATGACACATTGACAATGCCCACAACCTAATCTCTTGTGGACAGACTAAATTACATAAATTGTGTTTTTTTTTTTATTAGATTTTCGTTTCTGGGTTGCCAAGATTACCCACAAACAAAATACATATATATGACTGTGCATCATGAATGAAAGACTACACACTATTAATGTTATTCTGAGAGAATTTTAGCCGTTTAGCGCTTTGGAGCAGGGTCGGCTTCAGCTTGTGCAGTGACCTCTTCAGCTTTAAACAGCGGCTGCTTCAACTTTTACAGATGCAGGTTCACCTTGTACAGCGGCCTATTCAGCTTTTACAGGGGCCGCTTCAGCTTTTACAGGGGCCGCTTCAGCTTTTACAGGGGCCGCTTCAGCTTTTACAAGGGCCGCTTCAGCTTTTACAGGGGCCGCTTCAGCTTTTAGAGGGGCAGCTTCAGCTTTTACAGGGGCCGCTTCAGCTTTTACAGGGGCCACTTCAGCTTTTACAGGGGCCGCTTCAGCTTTTACAGGGGCCGCTTCAGCTTTTACAGGGGCCGCTTCAGCTTTTGCTGCTCCTTCTTTGGGTGGACATAATTTCCTGGAGAAAACAAGAGGTTTTATTATCATCATGAACTTTGTTTGATGTTTCACCTGTGCTGTGAGTAGACTTTTACAGTTCTATTTTTGACTGGAATGAATTCCAAAAATTACTGAAGTTGGAGACTTATATTTCCCTCACTATCTTTAAACATCAGCTATCTGAGCAGCTAACCGATCTGCTGCAGCTGTACATAGCCCATCTGTAAATAGCCCATGCAATCTACCTACCTCATCCCCATATTGTTTTTATTTACTTTTCTGCTCTTTTGCACATCAGTATTTCGACTTGCACATCATCATCTGCACATCTGTCACTCCAGTGTTCATTTGCTAAATTGTAATTATTTCGCTACTATGGCCTATTCATTGCCTTACCTAATCACGCCATTTGCACACACTGTATATAGACTTTTTCTTTCTATTGTGTTATTGACTGTACTCTTGTTTATTTCATGTGTAACTCTGGGTTGTTGTTTGTGTCACTCTGCTTTGCTTTTTCTTGGCCAAGTCGCAGTTGTAAATGAGAACTTGTTCTCAACTGGCCTACCTGGTTGAATAAAGGTTAAATAAAAATAAATAAAACTATTCTTCCCCAAGGTAATACAAATCTGCTACTTACGCTGTATCTGTTGAGTCCTTTACAAAACCACACACTTTGCTCCTCTGCTCCAACTGCTGTTTGAGTGTGGTGATCTCCCCAGTCCAAGCCTCCTTTTCAGTTTTGAACGTCACTGAGGAGAACAGACAAGGAGAGGTGATCAGAAGAGAAGAGCAGAGAAGAGAAACAAATAGAAACCTCTTCAGAAATGCACCCAGAGAGAGAGATGCACTACGTTACAGTGGCTGACATGTTACCAAATTTCCCCACCTTGTGGCACAAGTGGCTACAAGAATAACAACTCTACTAGAAAAGACTCACATACCTTCAATATCACTCTGCTCCTTTTGTATGGGTGCAAGTACTTCCTCCTTTTGTTTCTTTGTGCCAAAGTGAGAGATAACACAAATATAGGTAAAGGGGAAAAATAACATTCAACGCCTACTGTTTGCTGTACATACTAAAAATCCTTATCCGAGTCCTTCAAATCCTTCTACTCAGCACATTCCACTGCGCACAGATGTCAATTCAACGTTTATTCCACATTTGTTCAACGTCATTTCATTGAAATTACGTGGATTTTTTTTTATTCAGTCAGTGTATGTATGCCCAGTGGGTTGACAAGCACCATACACCAACATGGGTCAAATGTTAAATACTTTCAATTGCTTTTTTGATTGCTCTGGTTTAGTGCACCCTGTTCCAAGCTACACAGCCCAAAGCCATTGTCATCACTGTTCAATGCTTGGGCGTTGCACTTTTGGGACTATTCCATTGGATCCATTGTACCAGGAAAACGAAATCAAGAACAGCTCCATTACTTGACATACCTGTATGTTCAGTATTCGACCCAGGTCTGTCTAGTGAAGGGCAGCCCTGTACCTGGAGAGCTACTGTCCTCCAGATTTTCGCTCCAACCCTAATTTAGCACACCTGATTTTACTTTTAGCTGCTCACCAATGCCTTATCTAGCTGAATCAGGTATGTTAGGTAAGGGTTGGACTGAAAATGAACAGGATGGTAGATCTCCATGAAGAGGGTTGGGCAGTCCTGGTCTAGTCTTTATAGTACACCAATGGTCTATATGTTCAGTATTTAACCCAGGTCTGTCTAGTATGTATAGAACAGTAATGATCTGTCTCTCACCTTCTCTGCCTGGCAGGCCTCGACCTCAGTCTTCTTCTTCCCCTCCTCTTCCGTCAGTTTCTTCACCTCTGCCTCCATCTCCTCCACATTCTTCTTCTTCGAGTCTAACTGCCCCTTCAGCAGGTTTTCCACCCACTGCCTCTCCTTGAGTTGGTTGACTGAGCTTGCTGCATCTGATCCAGATGCAGGTTCTGCAAGGTCAGCTTGGCTTCTGTCAGGGGCTGGCCAAAGACGATCAGGGCCAGGCCCATAGAGACCAGGATTGTTAGGCCTGCTACCACCAATAAAACCCTCATGGCTGCCTCAGAGTTTGTGTGGGCGTTGGTTCTTTATGTTCTTTAAGTCTATGTATTTGTCCCTGTGTGAATGTATGTGTGTCTGCTGGACTTTTATGTGTATATACTGTATGTATATCTATATATCACCTACGTCTTTACAATATTAATTTTGTGTGGCAGAGAGCAAAGTGACTATTAAACGGTTTACCTTATTCACTGAGTCAATGATAATGTGTGGTCGTATGAGTGAGTTTCTATGACTCGTTTGTTACCATAGTCCTCCCATAGCCTACAGCATGAAGCCTGATGCAAATATATGAACTTCTTTATATATCATTTTGTTCCTCTTCCTTTCCTCTACAGTAAATCTGAGGCTTACTGTCATTCCTGGTCCTGTATTCTTCTTCCTGAGTTGCCTTTTTTTTAGTTCAAAAAATGCTTCACAATCCAAATTGAAAGCACTGTTAAAGAACACAAAACACACCTCAATCCTCAAAATCTGTGTAAAGAATGAAGATGATGTCTTGTCCAACTCTCTAGCACCACCTCCTACCTCTCCCCACCTCCCTTTATCCGGTTGTGTGGTTGGGTATGATTATGGCATAACCGGTCTGACAGTTCCGAAGGTCGGATGGGTCTAATCACGTGGCTAAGGTGTAAGAGAGGATTTCAGGTGAACAAAAGAGCAGAGCAGTCGCGGATATAGTCAATCATA
>NC_068454.1:25884700-25888673 GCF_023373465.1 Oncorhynchus keta | reverse complement strand
TTTTTAACAAATCAAAAACTGAAAAATTGGGCCTGCTTTTCTTCAGCAGGGACAGGGAAGATGGTTAAAATTGATGGGAAGATGGATGGAGCCAAATACAGGACCATTCTGAAGAGAACCTGAAGGAGTCTGCAAAAGACCTGAGACTGGGACGGAGATTTGTCTTCCAACAAGAAAATGATCCAAAACATAAAGCAAAAATCTACAATGGAATGGTTCAAAAAGAAACATATCCAGGTGTTAGAATGGCCAAGTCAAAGTCCAGACCTGAATCCAATCGAGAATCTGTGGAAAGAACTGAAACTCAAGTTGTTCACAAATGCTCTCCATCCAACCTCACTGAGCTCGAATTGTTTTGCAAGGAGGAATGGGGGAAAATCAGTCTCGATGTGCAAAACTGATAGTGACATACCCTGCGACTTACAGCTGTAATCGCAGCAAAAGGTGGCGCTACAAAGTATTAATCTTATGGGGGCTGAATAATTTTGCACGCCCAATTTTTCAGTTTTTGATTTGTTAAAAAAGTTTGAAATATCCAATAAATGTTGTTCCACTTCATGATTGTGTCCCACTTGTTGTTGATTCTTCACAAAAAATACAGTTTTATATCTTTGTTTGAAGCCTGGAAATGTGGCAAAAGGTTGCAAAGTTCAAAGGCTGAATACTTTCGCAAGGCACTGTATGATGAAAACGTCTGATAGATGGCTGCATTTGATGACATGACCTGGGGATAAATCACAGTATGGACAGAGGGGGGAAGAGAGGAAGATAGAGACAGACAAATAATGGTGTTCAAAAGTTATAGTCACGAGGACCACAAATTCCAATTCCATCAAGACACCGTTGCCTCTAGAGCACAAAAACAATACATACCTACCTAAACATCAGCGCCACAGGTAACTTCCACAAAGCTGTAAACGATCTGAGAGACAAGGCAAGAAGGGCATTCTATGCCATCAAAAGGAACGTAAAATTCGACATACCAATTAGATCTGGCTAGAAATACTTGAATCAGTTATAGAACCCATTGCCCTTTATGGTTGTGAGAACCAAGAATTCACAAAATGGGACAAACACCAATTTGAGACTGCATGCAGAATTCTGCAAAATATCCTCTGTGTACAACGTAGAACACCGAATAATGCATGCAGAGCAGAATTAGCCGATACCTGCTAATTATCAAAATCCAGAAAAGAGATGTTAAATTCTACAAACACTTAAAAGGGAAGCTATCTCCCAAACATTCCATAACAAAGCCATCACCTACAGAGAGATGAACCTGGAAAAGAGTCCCCTAAGCAAGCTGGTCCTGGGGCTCTGTTCACAAACATGCCCCAGGACATCAACACAATTAGACTTAACCAAATCATGAGAAAACAAAAGATAATTACTTGACACATTGGTAAGAATTAACAAAAACTGAGCCAACTAGAATGCTATTTGTCCCTAAACAGAGTACAGTGGCAGAATGCCTGACCACTGTGACTGACACAAACTTAAGGAAAGCTTTAACTATGTACAGACTCAGTGAGCATAGCCTTGCTATTGAGAAAGGCCACCGTAGACAGACCTGTCTCTCAAGAGAAGAAAGGCTATGTGCTCACTGCCCACAAAATGAGGTAGAAACTGAGCTGCACTTCCTAACCTCCTGTCCAACGTATGACCATATTAGAGATACATATTTCCCTCAGATTACATAGATCCACAAAGAATTGGAAAACAAACCCGATTTTGATCAACTCCAATATCTACTGGGTGAAATACCACAGTATGCCATCACAACAGCAAGACCTTTGTGACCTATTACACAAGAAAAGGTCAACCAGTGAAGAACAAACACCATTTAAATAATGCTTATTTGTTTTCCCCCTTTAAACTTTAACCATTTGTACATCGTTACAACACTATATATATATATATATATGACATTTGTAATGTCTTTATTCTTTTGGAACTTCTTTGTGTAATGTTTACTGTTTATGTTTATTTGTTATTTCACTTTTGCATATTATCTACTTTAATTTGCATTGGCAAATGTTAAACATATATTTCCTGTGCCAATTAAAGCCCTCAAATTGAATTGAATTGACAGAGGTAGGGCGAGAGAAGCATAGAGAGGAGAGGGGTAGGGAGAGAGAGAGAGAAACTGAGAAAGAGATCCCAGACATCCAGAAGAACTCATAAAGGTTCGCATAGTAGGTCTGTGGTTCCATCCAGAACCGCTCATAAAGGTCACATGGTTCCATCCAGAACTGCTCATAAAGGTTCATAATGTGCTTCCATCCAGAACAGCTCATAAAAGGTCATAGTAGGTCACGTGGTTCCATAAACATTACTTGATGTTCATTCATCATTCATCACCAGGTGAAATGAAATCACAAAAGCATGCTTCCAGAGATAGAATTCGTTCTTTCGTTAATTTGTTAATTCATTCATTCATTAATTCATTCATTCCACAGGGGTAATGCATTGCAGTTCCTCTCTTCACCCACAATCAACCTCAATGGGAAGTTACTGTGGAGCACATTAACCTCAATGGGACTGTACTGTGTAACACATCCCCCTGACTAGGTTGACGTCCCTGAGCTTGAGAGCGTTAAATCTGTGTTACCATAGGAAAACACCAAGTGGTAGGTCTGTTGACTATGCTAGCCCCTGTGGTGCTCAGACATGCAGGGTTGAGACATTTAGAATAGTCTCCTATTCCTATCCCACGTCTTACTGCATAAAGCTGGTCTAAGCTACTAATATAAGTTTGATGTTAGTTTGACGTTATGTTCTAGCTTCAGGCAGCAGTGGCGGTCTTATGTAGCTCAGTTGGTAGAGCATGATGCTTGCAAGGCCAGGGTTGTGGGTTCGATTCCCACGAGGAACCAGTATGGAAAAAAAAAAAAGAAAATGTATGCACTCACTATTGTAAGTTTTCCTGGATGTATAAAATGTGAGCTGTTTATACTCAAGATTTAATAATGTTCCGTTTAGAGATGCCTTCAGTGCACATCCGGCACGCTCATCAGGCAGGAGTAGGCAGCCGCCTAAGGAGGCAGATTGACGGGGTAGCACTTCCTGAGCTAAACCGACCAAGATGCATCTCCAACACATAAAACCTCACATACTTGACAATTTCTCTCAACCAGTGGCATATGGGCTTTAGGTGAGCACTGACGCCGCCCTTTGATAAGCAGTGCCCACTTTGTTCAAGGCATTATGCAAAATATTTGCCTTGTCCGTTCCCAGCGCACCTCCAGGGTGAAGTTGGAGAGATGCATCTCTGCTGCGCTCCACCAACGTTCCGTTAAAAAGATCATCTAACATAAATCATGCTTAGCTGATATAGGATATGGTAGAAAGAGTGTGCCATTTCTGTAGCCTACAGACTGGAGATGAAATGGATGACAATGTAATGATATGGACACTTTTACATCATGCAGGTTTCTCCGATCAAATAGCCTAACCTAAATGGCACTCAATCAAATAAATGTGCTGTTATGTTTGCAAATAACACATTCAAAAACAGGTCAGGTCAAAGTTAAATGGACAATATGGAACGGACCATCAATCACAACTGTTGTCCAGGAGTTTCACCCCATTGTGATGATCAGTGGTTTCAAGTTTATATTTGTCAATCTTTGACAAGCTGATCATAGTAAAAAATAAAATACTTGTGCATCTCCGCTATGTAAACACATTACAAATAGGCTCACGATAACTCCTGTAAGTTGGGTAGCTGATATTCAAAAGCTTAAATAGCCAAATTGATTAGTCACAGGAATCAGGACTAATAAAGCCAATGCAACAGCCTGTTTTACAAACGTTGGGCCTAGCACATGGATGGGCATTCATCAAATTCCATTAAGGGCCGACATGGTAAGCTACACCCCAGTAAGCACTAGCCAACAACGCCTTTTGGACTTTTTTATTTGGTCCAGTCCGGATGTCATTTTTTAAAAAGTCTACCACAGAGATGGCATTC
>NC_068454.1:25882554-25884600 GCF_023373465.1 Oncorhynchus keta | reverse complement strand
GCTCTCTATCCTCTGTGTACAACGTAGAACACCGAATAATGCATGCAGAGCAGAATTAGGCCGATACCTGCTAATTATCAAAATCCAGAAAAGATATGTTAAATTCTACAAACACTTAAAAGGAAGTGATTCCCAAACATTCCATAACAAAGCCATCACCTACAGAGAGATGAACCTGGAAAAGAGTCCCCTAAGCAAGCTGGTCCTGGGGCTCTGTTCACAAACATGCCCCAGGACATCAACACAATTAGACTTAACCAAATCATGAGAAAACAAAAAGATAATTACTTGACACATTGGTAAGAATTAACAAAAAAACTGAGCACAATAGAATGCTATTTGTCCCTAAACAGAGTACACAGTGGCAGAATGCCTGACCACTGTGACTGACACAAACTTAAGGAAAGCTTTAACTATGTACAGACTCAGTGAGCATAGCCTTGCTATTGAGAAAGGCCACCGTAGACAGACCTGTCTCTCAAGAGAAGACAGGCTATGTGCTCACTGCCCACAAAATGAGGTAGAAACTGAGCTGCACTTCCTAACCTCCTGTCCAACGTATGACCATATTAGAGATACATATTTCCCCCAGATTACGCAGATCCACAAAGAATTCGAAAACAAACCCGATTTTGATCAACTCCAATATCTACTGGGTGAAATACCACAGTATGCCATCACAACAGCAAGACCTGTTGTGACCTGTTGCCACTTTTGCATATTATCTACTTCACTTGCTTTGGAAATGTTAACATACGTTTCCCATGCCAATTAAAGCCCCTCAAATTGAATTGAATTGACAGAGGTAGGGCGAGAGAAGCATAGAGAGGGAGAGGGGTAGGGAGAGAGAGAGAGAAACTGAGAAAGAGATCCCAGACACCCAGAAGAACTCATAAAGGTTCATAGTAGGTCATGTGGTTCCATCCAGAACAGCTCATAAAAGGTCACATGGTTCCATCCAGAACTGCTCATAAAGGTTCATAATGTGCTTCCATCCAGAACAGCTCATAAAAGGTCATAGTAGGTCACGTGGTTCCATAAACATTACTTGATGTTCATTCATCATTCATCACCAGGTGAAATGAAAATCACAAAGCATGCTTCCAGAGATAGAATTCATTAATTCATTCTTTCGTTAAATTGTTAATTAATTCATTCATTCCACAGGGGTAATGCATTGCAGTTCCTCTCTTCACCCACAATCAACCTCAATGGGAAGTTACTGTGGAGCACATTAACCTCAATGGGACTGTACTGTGTAACACATCCCCTGACTAGGTTGACGTCCCTGAGCTTGAGAGCGTTAAATCTGTGTTACCATAGGAAAACACCAAGTGGTAGGTCTGTTGACTATGCTAGCCCCTGTGGTGCTCAGACATGCAGGGTTGAGACATTTAGAATCGTCTCCTATTCCTATCCCACGTCTTACTGCATAAAGCTGGTCTAAGCTACTAATAAAGTTTGATGTTAGTTTGACGTTATGTTCTAGCTTCAGGCAGCAGTGGCGGTCTTATGTAGCTCAGTTGGTAGAGCATGATGCTTGCAAGGCCAGGGTTGTGGGTTCGATTCCCACGAGGAACCAGTATGAAAAAAAGAAAATGTATGCACTCAGTATTGTAAGTTGTCCTGGATGTATAAAATGTGAGCTGTTTATACTCGAGATTTAATAATGTTCCGTTTAGAGATGCCTTCAGTGCACATCCGGCACGCTCATCAGGCAGGAGTAGGCAGCCGCCTAAGGAGGCAGATTGACGAGGGTAGCACTTCCTGAGCTAAACCGACCAAGATGCATCTCCAACACATAAAACCTCACATACTTGACAATTTCTCTCAACCAGTGGCATATGGGCTTTTTAGGTGAGCACTGACGCCGTCCTTTGATAAGCAGTGCCCACTTTGTCTAAGGCATTGGCGCAAAATATTTACCTTGTCCGTTCCCAGCGCGCCTCTCCAGGGTGAAGTTGGAGAGATGCATCTCTGCTGCGCTCCACCAACGTTCCGTTAAAAAGATCATCTAACATAAATCATGTAGCGGATATAGGATAT
>NC_068454.1:25875054-25877554 GCF_023373465.1 Oncorhynchus keta | reverse complement strand
CAGTTATACATAAGAAGGGTAAAGATCCAGAAGAGGTAGGGTCATACAGACCAATATCTCTCCTTAACACAGACCAAAGATTTTAGCAAAAACGGCTGGCTAACAGGCTTAGCACTTTAATTGGCAAATTGGTCCATTCGGATCAGACCGGCTTTATCCCTAACAGAAACTCATTCTTCAATCTCAGGCGCCTCTTCAATATTATGTATTCTCAGAGGTTACCCAACGTGGACCTTGCCGTCATATCTCTTGACGCCGAAAGGCCTTTGACCAAGTTGAGTGGCCCTATCTATTCAGGTCCTACAGAAATTTAATATTGGAGATAGGTTCATAAATTGGATCCAGCTTTTATATAGGAACCCCTGTGCCAGAATACTCACTAACCAATCATTGTCGCCCCGATTTAACCTCAACAGGGGGACAAGGCAGGGTTGTGCGCTGTCGCCTATGCTCTTCGCCTAATTATCGAACCGCTCGCTCAGACGATTAGATCTTATGCAGCAATACACGGCTATAATACTAAAGATACTCTAAATAAGATCTCCCTATACGCAGATGACATCCTCCTCTATGTAACAGAACCCCAGGCTAGTATCCCAGCTATTCTTGATGTGATCAATTTGTTTGGTACCTTCTCGGGATACAGAATAAATTGGAACAAGAGTGAATTAATGCCCATACGGTCGCAAAATACCTCCTGGCTAGAACATCTCCCATTTAAGTTATCTTCAGAAAAATTTACCTACCTAGGAATTGTAGTTACCAAACAATACTCCTTACTATTTAAAGAGAATTTCCCCTCTCTGATACAAAAACTCAAAGCAAACATACTATTTTGGAGAACTCTCCCAATTTCTCTGCTCGGAAGAATTAATGCCATTAAAATGGTCTTCCTCCCACAACTGCTCTACCTATATCAGAACATCCCAGTATTCATACCTAAATCCTTTCATAAACAACTGGACTCAATTATCAATCCTTTCATCTGGGATTATAAAACACACAGGATAGGTAAAAAACACCTCTGTAAATCCAAGACGGAAGGAGGATTGTCTCTCCCAAATTTTATATTTTATTACTGGGCCGCTAACCTCCGTATTGTTACGTTTCTGTTGGATGACGTACTCCCGGCATCCAGCTGGCTTAGTATGGAGCGTGAGGAGTGTCACCCCTTCTCTATTGGCGCTGTGATTTTGTCGCCTGTCAATCTGGAGATGTCACTTTATTGTAACAATCCTATAATACATAGCACAGTCCGAATCTGGAAGCAAATTAAAGTCCACTTTGAGCTCAGACCAATGTCATTCATGCTCCCTGTCATGGGAATCCCTCCTTTGCCCCTTCTAACCTTGACAACACCTTTGAGCGATGGGGAGAGTTGGGGATAAGCACCATAGGGGATTTATACATAGAAGGGACCTTTGCTTCCTTTGAGCTGCTGAGGAAACTTATAATCTTCCCAGAAGTAATTTTTCAGATACCTACAAATTAGAGACTACGTTAGAAAACACCTCCCAACATTTGGGAATGCTAAACCTTCCATGTTTGACGGATGCATAAAAATATGCCCCACCTCAGATAAACTGATATCGCGTCTATATGATGCTTTTCAATCTGTTAGCACACCTTCTACTGATGCCATCAAGGCAAAATGGGAGGAAGAACTAGGGACTGACATCTCAGTGGCAGACTGGGAAGAGAGCTTGGAGTATATCCATGCTCCATTAATTCCAGACATCGTCTCATACAATTCAAGGTATTACACAGATTACACTATTCCAAAACTAAACTGCATAGGATATTTCCTGATACATCCCCTACATGTGATAAATGTCAGGCTACGCAGGGTACACTACTCCACTGCTTTGCCCTATGCTCTAGCTTGCATGGTTATTGGTGTGGAATTTTAGGATCCTCTCTGAAGTTTTGGAGACTTCAATAGATCCAGACCCGCTTCTGATAATCCTGGGAGTATCTGAGTCCCTAAACAGATTAACCAACCCCCAAAAACAACTAATCTCGTATGGTCTCATCTCGGCAAAAAAACTAATCTTGTTGTTTTGGAAAAGGAGGGAAGCGCCCTCCACCAAATTATGGCTCAGTGAATTGGCAAACACTGTACACTTAGAAAGAATTAGATATATTCTGAACAATAAATTATCAACATTTGATAAAATCTGGCAGCCTTTCCTCTCCTACTTGGACCAGTCGGCGCTGTGAATTTGTACTTATTAACGCACTCGCAATGGTAAAATTTTAATCTACCTTTGGGCAGCGTGTGCTGGCCTACCACCGAGCAGTTGGGAGGGGGGAGGGATAGGGGGACATCTTCCCTCTTTCTTTCTACGTGTCCTTGTTTGTATGTCGTGTTCTGTATTATTTGTTCTGCACCCAGAACTCTGGGTCTTGTTGTTCCTGTATGCTCTTTTATGTTTAGATAAAAGTGTATACCTGTCATGTATACCTATACACCATTCTTGTGTGTGTTTAATAAAAATAT
>NC_068454.1:25867711-25874954 GCF_023373465.1 Oncorhynchus keta | reverse complement strand
ATACCGCGTTGGTAATAAAGCATCATTTATTCGACCGCAACTTCTGGGGTAGCTAGCTTTGGCTTGGTACCTAGATAGCACCAATTCAACCAGCCTGAAAACAATGACCAGTAGACACTGCAGTCATTTTCATTATTATTAGCAATGATTTAGGAATATTTGTTAGTATTAGCTAGGTTAGCTATTAACTTGTTGTTCGGCTATTAAAATTGAACAACAGTTCATGAAATTAAATCGCAGCCAGGTACTTAACCCTGTTGCCTAAAGCTAACATTATAAGCAGCCAGCTAGCTTCATCTGGCTAGTGAGGTTCGACCAAACCAGGTTGTGTTGTGAAGCTAGCCACAATAAGGATTAGGCACAATAGTGAAATTTGCAGTTTGCGTTCAAAAGTATGTCATTTACAGTGCTGCAAATGAATACAAATAGTAGAATTATGCCAAACTTATTTTGAAGGCTAACCGAAAGTCCACTATTGTGGCTAATCCTTATTGTGGCTAGCTTCACATAGATGTGTCCGACCACCATTAAATCAAATAATAACTGTATGATAAATTAGGGTTATTGTAGATGATGACACCTAGCTATATAGTCACATTATTATTTTGGATTTGTGTGCCCATGAAAACTGGTTTCACCCCGTAACATAAGACACAAAATGTTACGGAGTTAGATAGCATTTCTGAGATCTCTATACAAAAAAAAAAAACTGTCCAACAGCTAGATCCAGGATTCTTACAGGATTTAAGTTAAATGTCGAATTTAACTGATTAATGCTTAATATATGATATAACGACAACTTACACTGCCATTCATGCAAGGGACAGAAAACAAAATATTTTGTGTTACAAAGATTTTTGGACAAATCCATCGAGACACCAACCATGATAAAGGGTATATATAGCTATGATCTTATTAGCTTATAGCTATGATCAAACTTATCTAATGTAAGACATGAAACAAATTGGTAGATTATTATCAATGACTTAACAGCTGTAACAAGTTATCCAGCGTAGGAAATCCTCACTTGTGTCCTAGTTTATAGAAAAGACCCACATACACAGTTGCACACACAACTCTGCATCTCACAGATATATTTGTTCACACAGTTTATTTTATATAGACTAATACACCTATTGTTTATAGTTTGCACCATGTGTATGAGTTGTCTCAACAGGGCAGTCCCATGGGACCCAACTCACATGGCTGAGTAGAGAACTAAAACTCCTGTACTGCTGTTCTGTTTAACTGCTCTGTTCCAGCTGCATCCTCAGGCCCTGCAGGAAGAGGCCTCTCCCTCTAGCTCTAATGACAGGGTCTGTGTCACACACACACACTTTAGGTCCACAAACATGTGCACACAAACACTGCAGTGATATAAAAAGCCTATCCTGAGAACCAGTATAGCCACACAGTACACTGCTGCAGATGAACAACAATGTAGTTGGGCTGAGGGAGCCATCTCATTCTCACAATACTGCCAGAAAAACAGTCCGAGGTCTGCATCACTGAACTGTACAACAGCTAAGGTCAAGAAGCATTAGCCAAGCTCCACAGCCTCTAGCAGTCACACATCAAAACCAGTGGACCCACAAACATCTTGTCGTCAATAACAACAGGGTCTAGGTTTGACTGACTGTTTGGTTTCTCAGAGTGTGACAGATCTACAGAAATGATACAAGGCCAAGAAGAGGGAGAAAATATACAGTTGTTGTCTAGAACATGAAAAAGGGTGATTTGGTTGTCCTCATAGGAGAACCCTGAAGAATCCTATTTGGTTCCAGGTAGAACCCTAAGAGAGTTCCTCAGGGTTATCCAATGAGGACAGCCTTTTGGAACCATTTTTTTTCTAAGAGTGTAGCCTACAGTGGCTTGCGAAAGTATTCACCCCCCTTGGCATTTTTCCTATTTTCTTGCCTTACAACCTGGAATTAAAATGGATTTTGGGTGGTTTGTATCATTTGATTTACACAACATGCCTACCACTTTTGAAGATGCAAAATATTTATTGTGAAACAAGAAACAAGACAAAAAAATGAACTTAAGGGTGCATTACTCAATACTTTGTAGAGCCATCTTTTGCTGCAATTACAGCTGCAAGTCTCTTATAAGCTTGCCACTGGGATTTTTGCCTATTGTTCAAGGCAAAACTACTCCAGCGCCTTCAAGTTGGATGGGTTCCGCTAGTGTACAGCAATCTTTAAGTCATACCACAGATATTCTCAATTGGATTGAGGTCTGGGCTTTGACTAGGCCATTCCAAGACATTTAAATGTTTCCCCTTAAACCACTCAAGTGTTGCTTTAGCAGTATGCTTAGGGTAATTGTCCTGCTGGAAGGTGAACCTCCGTCACAGTCTCAAATCTCTGGAAGACTGAAACAGGTTTCCCCTCAAGGATTTCCCTGTATTTAGCGACATCCATCATTCCTTAAAATTCTGACCAGTTTCCCAGTCCCTGCCGATGAAAAACATACCCACAGCATGAAAGCCACCACCATGCTTCACTGTGGGGATGGCATTCTCGGGGTGATGAGAGGTGTTGGGTTTGTGCAAGACATAGCGTATTCGTTGATGGCCAAACAGCTAAATTTTAGTCTCATCTGACCAGAGTGCCTTCTTCCATATGTTTGGGGAGTCTCCTACATGCCTTTTGGCGAACACCAAACGTGTTTTCTTATTTTTCTTCTTAAGCATAGTTTTTCTGGCCACTCTTCTGTAAAGCCAGCTCTGTGGAGCGTACGTAAAGTGGTCCTATGGACAGATACTCCAATCTCCGCTGTGGAGCTTTCCAGTTCCTTCAGGGTTATCTTTGGTCTCTTTGTTGCCTCTCTGATGAATGTCCTCCTTGCCTGGTCTGTGAGTTTTGGTGGGCGGCTCTCTTGGCAGGTTTGTTGGTGGTGCAATATTCTTTCCATTTTTTAATAATGGATTTAACGGTGCTACGTGGGATATTCAAAGTTTCAGATATTTTCTTTTAGAAGCCAACCCTGATCTGTACTTCTCCACAACTTTGTCCCTGACCTGTTTGGAGAGCTCCTTGGTCTTCATGGTGACGCATGCTTGGTGGTGCCCCTTGCTTTATTTTTTGAAACAAGTAATTTTTTTCATTTCACTTTATCAATTTGGACTATTTTGGGTATGTCCAAATAAAACCTATTTACATTACAGGTTGTAATGTAACAAAATAGGAAAAACACCAAAGGGGGATGAATACTTTTGCAAGGCACTGTATATGTGAAGAAGTGAAGATGGCTTAAAAAGGCTTGCTGCTGCTGCTGTATTATGTGATCCTGAACTAACGCTCCACAGATACTGTGGGAAAAGCAGCCAGCCAACTGACAGCAATCGCATTTCATTTTACACCAAGCTACTTTTACTGAGAGCAGCAGAATGACCACCTGCCTGGGACAATAACAGGCCAGTATGAGGCTGGAGTGGGCCAGTAGCAGGATGTGGGATAGGGTTCAGTTAGTGAACTGTACTGTTCAGGGTGAGGGGAAGGAGGGATAGACCATTACCTCACCACTAGCTCACTTTGTAGTACACACTTCAAAGAGGTGAGAGATCGGGGCTGCTAGAAAATGGTAAGCTGGTAAGACCTCAGAAAAAAACAATTGTAAACCTCTACAAGTCTGGTTCATCCTTGGGAGCAATTTACAAAACGCCTGAAGGTACCACTCATCTGTACAAACAATAGTATGCAAGAATAAACACCATGGGACCACGCAGACGTCATACCGCTTAGGAAGGAGATGCGTTCTGTCTCCTAGAGATGAACGTACTTGTGTGAAAAGGACAAATCAATCCCAGAACAACAGCAAAGGACCTTGTGAAGATGCTGGAGGAAACAGGTACAAAAGTATCTATATCCACAGTAAAACGAGTCCTATATCAACATAACCTGAAAGGCCGCTCAGCAAGTAAGAAGCCACTGCTCCAAAACAGCCATAAAAAGCCAGACTACAGTTTGCAACTGCACATGGGGACAACGATCATACTTTTTAGAGAAATGTCCTCTGGTCTAATGAAAAAAAAAATAGAACTGTTTGTCCATAATGACCATCGTTATGTTTGGAGGAAAAAGGGGGATGTTTGCAAGCCGAAGAACACCATCCCAACCTTGAAACACGAGGGTGGCAGCATCATGTTGTAGGGGTGCATTGCTGCAGGAGGGACCGGTGCACTTCAAAATAGATGGCGTCATGAGAGAGGAAAATTATGTGGATATATTGAAGCAACATCTCTAGACATCCGTCAGGAAGCTAAAGCTTGGTCACAAATTAGTTTTCCAAATGGACAATGACCGCAAGCATACTTCCAAAGTTGTGGGAAAATGGCTTAAGGACAACAAAGTCAAGGAATTGGAGTGGCCATCACAAAGCCCTGACCTCAATTCCATAGGAAATTTGTGGGCGGAACTGAAAAGGCGTGTGCGAGCAAGGAGGCCTACAAACCTGACTCAGTTACACCAGCTCTGTCAGGAGGAATGGGACAAAATTCACCCAACTTATTGTGGGAAGCTTGTGGAAGGCTACCAGAAAGTTTGACCCAAGTTAAAACAATTTAAAGGCAATGATACCAAGTACTAGTATGTAAACTTCTGACCCACTGGGAATGTGATTAAAGAAATAAAAGCTGAAATAAATCATTCTCTCTACTATTATTCTGACATTTCACATTCTTAAAATAAATTAGTGATCCTAACTGACCAAAGACAGGTAATTTTTACTAGGATTAAATGTCAGGAATTGTGAAAAACAGAGTTGAAATGTATTTGGCTAAGTTGTATGTAAACTTCCGACTTCAACTATGTAACTAGGGTTACAAAGGGTGGGAAATTTTCTATGGGAAGATAAGCCAGGGTTGAAATTTTGCTTAAATTCCTCAAAAATATAAACATATTAGCTTATAACAGTGAACATATTTTGGTTAAACTATCCCCAATTCAATGGAATTACCAAACCTCTGCATGCACAGTGCATTCTTCCATCACATGTACAGCTGATTCTCAAGATCTTGCAAAGGACTACATGCTTTCTGTTTTTTTGTTAACTAGTAAATAGTAGCATACAGCACAGTGTGTTTAAATCATTTCTAACTTGTTAACAATTTCTGCTAGTTAGTTTTTGCTACCATGTGGGTTTTAGATTGCTTGAGCCTGCTAACTGAAGAGTGTTAATTCACCCGTTTCCATACATGTTTTATTTCTAAACAACTCCTTTGTCACATATCTAAAACATTTAACTGCTTAACTATTGCTTTGTACATGGAATTGTATTTGTTGTTTTTTTGACTCTTTTTTTCTAATGTTTACAGGAAAATACCACACATCTGATGTGGAGACTAGAGGTCGACAGATTAATCGGAATGGCCGATTAAGGCTCGTAAGCATTCATTCAAACAGCACTTTTGTGCGTTTTGCCAGCAGCTCTTCATTGTGTGTCAAGCATTGTGCTGTTTATGACTTCAAGCCTATCAACTCCCGAGATTAGGCTGGTGTAACCGATGTGAAATGGCTAGCTAGTTAGTGGGGTGCGCGCTAATAGCGTTTCAAACGTCACTCGCTCTGAGACTTGGAGTGGTTGTTCCCCTTGCTCTGCATGGGTAACGCTGCTTCGAGGGTGGCTGTTGTCGTTGCGTTCCTGGTTCGAGCCCAGGGAAGAGCGAGGAGAGACGGAAGCTATACTGTTACACTGGTAATGCTAAAGTGCCTATAAGAACATCCAATTGTCAAAGGTTAATGAAATACAAATGGTATAGAGAGAAATAGTCCTATAATTCCTACAATAACTACAACCTAAAACTTCTTACCTAGGAATATTGAAGACTCATGTTAAAAGGAACCAACAGCTTTCATATGTTCTCATGTTCTGAGCAAGGAACTTAAACGTTAGCTTTCTTACATGGCACATATTGCACGTTTACTTCTAACACTTTGTTTTTGCATTAATTAAACCAAATTGAACATGTTTCATTATTTATTTGAGGCTAAATTGATTTATTAAGTTAAAATAAGTGTTCATTCAGTATTGTTGTAATTGTCATTATTACAAATTATTTATTTATTTATTTAATATTAGTTGTAAAAAATATATCTATATTTATTAGTATTATTAATATATATATTTTTTTATTAAAATCGGCCGACTAATCGGTATCGGCTTTTTTGGCCCTCCAATAAATCGGTATCGGCCTTGAAAAATCATAATCGGTCGACCTCTAGTGGAGACATTTTACTGTAACTAATGTGGAAGGAAAAGCTGTGTACATTTGCAAGTACTGTGCCAAATCATGTGAAGAATGCAACAAAGATGCCGAATCATCTGGCCAAGTGTTTAAAGTTCCCTCAGCGCTCACAACAAGCAACCTCTAACAAAAGTCCCTCTACTTCTATTCGAGGTGAAAATGCTGAATCAGACACCTTATCAATAGCAATAGCTCATGGTCCTCCTGGAATCAGAAGTATTTTTTTACTCAATGGACGAACTTAGTCAAAGAAATGCTAATGAATGTCTTGCTCGAGCTGTAAATGCAACTGGTTCACCTCTGATGCTCACAGGCAATGTGTATTGGAAGAGATTTATGAATGAATGTTCTTCATCCCAGCATACACCCCTCCAACCAGACATGCTTTATCTACTCATTTGCTGGATGCAGAGTTCAACAGAGGTCAAGTGAAGGTCAAGCAAATCATAGAGAAAGCACACTATTTCAATCATCTCTGATGGGTGGTCGAATGTTCGTGGGAAAGGAATAATTAAAATCATCTCCACCCCTAAACCAGTATTTTGCAAGATCAGACACAAGGGACAACAGACACACCGGCCTCTTCATTACAGATGAGCTGAAGGCAGTCATTAATAACCTTGGACCACAGAAGGTATTTGCACTGGTGACAGACAATGCTGCGAACATGAAGGCTACTTGGTCTAAAGTGAAGGAGTCCTACCCTCATATCACACCCATTGGCTGTGCTGCTCATACACTGATTCTGCTCCTCAAGGACATCATGGCGCTGAAAACAATGGATACACTACGAGAGCCAAGAAATGGTTAGATATGTGAAGGGTCATCAAGTTATAGCAGCAATCTACCTCACCAAGCAAAGTGAGAAGAATAAGAGCACCACATTGAAGCTGCCCAGCAACATGTTTGACAGTCTCCTGGAGGAGAAGGAGTCTCCTCCAAGGAATGGCCATAACACAGTCTCGCTGATAAGGGACAGCCCCATCAAGAGGATCC
>NC_068454.1:25821419-25867611 GCF_023373465.1 Oncorhynchus keta | reverse complement strand
GTATGTGGTTACAAGTGGTGGAATCAGGCGTTAGCGCAAAACTTCAAATTATAAGGAAGAAGTTGCCATAATAAATTACTTCTTACAGCGCCAAAAACAATTTGTTGATCAAAATACTTTGCAAGCTCATCAGCAATAGGGCAAGTACTATTTTTGCAGTCTACTGTTATTTGGTATGTAACAACTGTCTTAGAAATGTATCATTTGTCATTTGGAATTGGTTTAAAATCTGGGTATTACTGTAAGATGCTACAGGAAAGCGGCTTTTCTGCCAGCTACCACAAGCTCATTGATGATGCTTTTTTGAAGCCACCATGCTCATGAAATTACAGGCTGCTGATGAGTTTCTATTTATTCAGCATTAATGTATGGTTGCTTTGTTCAGTGGAAATTTATAGAGGAGAAGGGAGGACCATACTCTCTATCAATCATTTTAACCTGCCCACTGGACCACTTTGAGTGCCAACTTACTAAACTGCCGCTGCTGACTATACTGTACTGATTGCATGGGGTTAAAACACGTTAGTTCAATAGTTATGTTTATGACTATGATGTTAATATAGCGACAACAATGTAGGATCGATCTATAGTACGTGTATGGTGGAGTTGTGATAACTTGAGAGTTTGAAACTTGGAAAGCAATTTTTCACCTAGTGCAGGAAGCTCAGGAAGCTATCCTGAGAGAAAAGTCTCAAGTACTTGTGCTCACCTGGTAAGAGTACCATATGATAAGCTGCATGAACCACTATGCCCAGAGGTTGCTGCCTCATCTATATTGTCGGCAGCGTCTATTTACACTTACAAAAACGATGCTGGCACTAGACCGCTTTCAACCAACTACAAGCCATACAGCAACAAGAAGATGCTCATCAGCGGGCGCTCCCTGAGTGGCAGAGCTCAACCCACAGGCACATCTTAATCCCGTTTTTATTTCTGTTCCTTCAGCATGTCGCATTTGACAGGAGAAAAAAACTCCTGGGCCACCTTTACTCACACGGAGATGTATACAAAGCTCTCCACCTCCATTTAGCCGTCAGCTGGTTATTCTATCCTGATTGCTGCTTACAAGAAAAACTGCAGCAGAGAAGTGCAATGACTCAGCATAATGCAGAAGTTAACTAAGATGGCCGCAGATGCTACCTGGGATACATTTAACAGCCTGGAATGTTCCAGGATTCTATCCAAAAACGCTGAGGAGTATCACCACCTGGTCGCCAGCTATCCAAGTGAGTGTAGCCGGCGGCGTGAGTCCCACACAGTGAGCCAGTACCACCATATCCCGAACAAAGCCATGGATTACAGGCAACATCACCGTGGGCGCAAGCTGGGCAGCTGTAGTGTGCGATACCAGGCCGGGCTAAATACCTTTTTGCAGCAGAGGAAAACAACACTGAAGCATGTACGAGCACAACTGTTCCTGGATGACTTCTGTCTGGCAACTCTCTCTTTGGGCAGACTTTAAGCAGGTCAATCATTCTATACCAAAAAGCGGCGCAGGGGTAGATTAATTACCAGGGCCGTGCTCAAAGCTGCTGGAATAGCGAGTGTCTTCAATGACAGGTCTGCTAATACCTTGGTTTCAGCGAATACCATGGTCCTTTGTGGCCAAGGAAGCGAAGGTAACACTGCTATAATGATTGCCTGCCCATTAGCTCATGGTCACTTTGAAGGCTGGTGGCCTGGCTCACATCAGCAGCATCCTCGGATGCCTCAGCACTCAGGTCGCATACCGCTCAGATCCACCCAGATGACACAATCTCAATTGCCTCACTGCATTTTCCTGGACAGAAGGAGCACTAGAGAGTGCTCTTCTATTTGGCTACAGCTCAGCGTTATTTCCATGATGCCATGACTCATCACTAGCTAGGACCACCAGGACTGTTCCACCTCTGTGGATTTGGACTTTCACCTGCTGTGCTGCCCCCAGATGGTAAAGAACAGGCAGCAGCATCATATGATCCTCAATGCCCAGGTCCCTCAGAGTGTGTACCAGTCCCCTCCTGTACTCCCTACTCACCTATGACTGCATGATGGCTCTGACTCAACACCATCATTAAGTTTGCTGGCTTGACACAACAGTGGTAGGACTTATCACCACGACAACGATGAGACAGCCTATAGGGAGGAGGTCAGAGACCTGGCAGTGTGGTGCCAGGACAACACTCCCACTCAGTGTGAGCAAGACAAATGAGCTGATCGTGTATTAAAGAAAATGGCGAAGTGAACAGGCCCCCGTTAGCATCGCGGGGCTATAGACGGGTCGAGAGTTTCAAGTTCCTTGGTGTCCACATCACCAACGAACTGTGTGGTCCAAACACACCAAGACAGTCATAGAGGGCATGGCAACACCTTTTCCCCCTCAGGAGACTGAAAAGACTGGCAGGGTCACCATATCCTCAAAAGTTCTACAGCTGCTGCCATGTCGAGTATGCTGACCGGTTAAATCACCACCTGGTATGGCAACTGCTCGGCATCTGACCATAGGTGCTACAGAGGAAGTGCGTATGGCCATTTGTGAATTCCAGTGGGATCAAATATTCTGGTCCACGTATAGATTCACCATAAACTCATTTCACACTTGCACAATGTTATTCAGAGTGTATTATCCATCACCGCTGTAGTGTGCTCTTCATTGATCGAAGTGAGGTTTCTCGTGCGTTGTATTTCCTGTAACCTGTCTGTGACTCCACTGTTAGCAACTTCACGTGTCCTGAAGAACCTCATCAAAGGTTCTGCCGCTATGTCTGAAAAAACGGAGGTTGATTTAACCGGAGCTAAGCAAAACACCGGTGTATGGCTAGTAAAGGTATGTTGCCTAAAATCTAATTAAACGGTAAGTCATATCCATACACATATTGGTCACACCTGACGGTTTTGTTGAGGAATAGCCTAGCATTTGGCTAGCTAAATTAAAACCTCCGGTCTCTTTTGAACTTTTGTTTGACCTAATCAGGTTCCTAAGTACTTGGCCCAGCAGTGGGCCAAAGCATCGGGAAAAGGAGAAATTGGAGCTCAGTTGTAAAGTAAACACTGACCATTAACTACAACTCAACATCTATTTCGTACAGAAAACATGTGACTGCTTTCAGAGGGGTTCAACCCCACTACCAGACAGAAATGTTGACTTTTGTTGGACATCATGCTCAATTTTGTAGTTGGTGATGCTAGTTATAAATGGTCAGAAATTCAGTAACATGGTTCTTCAGGAATCAGCTGTCTAATGAGACAATTAGTGTAGCCTATGTTTGTAGTTAACTGAAAGTAAATGCATTTCCCCTCATAGGAAACAAGGAAAAGCAGATGTAAGTATGTTACTTGTTGCCACAAGGTGTCACTGTAAACCCATACACTGTTCCTTGTCCTCAGTAATACCTCAAACTTTTGGAAGCGTTTTAGAAAACAGTAGCTGTATTATTAGAACATAATTTTCTATTATTGGAAGTCATGTTTATAGATTCATAGACTATGATTAGTTGAATCAGAGGTTTAACTGCTTGGTTTTAACAAAGCCTGCATCCATGCTGGGATGTTAGCGGATCCAAAGGTCTGGTGTTTCCTTTAGGTGTCGTTCACCCTGAATGAGGACCTAACCAGCCTGTCTGCCCTGGGAGAGAAGGCAGTGTCTGTACGAGCTCCCCGGGACCACCCATTCACCATGCATAGTGTGGGGGCAGACCCTGGCTGTGTACACTGAAACCTCTGCAGGTAAGACTACTGCCTACTCTGCTCTAGTACTGGTAAAACACCATGGGAGATATGTTTCATTTTGAGTTGGCGGTATATGGTGCCTTTTGAGTTGGTGAATCATAAATATTCAAGAGATTAATCAGATTAGATTTGGGTCGTCATTCTCAAGCAATGGAGAGATTCATCATCAAGACTTCTCGTTTGGCCTATTTCAGTTGACTTGTCTTAAAAGCTGTAGCTGAAATGTCGACAAACTATTTTATACTCCTGTTTTTTCCTTGCTCTATTGTAGACAGAGTTATTACGATTACTCTAATGCACTGACTTATTCATGTTTTAACCCTTTAAAATGTTATATAAAACAATTCTCATCAAATAGATAT
This sequence comes from Oncorhynchus keta, assembly GCF_023373465.1. Taxonomy (NCBI): domain Eukaryota; kingdom Metazoa; phylum Chordata; class Actinopteri; order Salmoniformes; family Salmonidae; genus Oncorhynchus; species Oncorhynchus keta. Next base: position 25,863,541 of record NC_068454.1, on the reverse strand, counting down.
ACCCAACTTTATTTTAAACAGCCTACTGTGGAGACACAGGAGAGGTGTGCATCTTTGGTTTATAGTTAATCCATGAGGTTCTCTTTGATCATTGGATGAAATAATATAGAACAAAGATAAATTGATTAAGATCACTTTGTTGGTCAAACTGACATTTGACTTCTACTTTTAACCCCTGAAAGACACAGATCCATGTTTTTGTAAAGGTGCAGGGGCTGCCACACTGGGCTCCCATTATTGGGCTGTTGTTGTGTGGGGTTTGCTCAAGGGCACAACAACAGGTATATAGGACTTGATATCAGCAACCCTTCCGCCTGCCAACTTACTTCCCAAAAGATATTTCCCGTCAGACCTGGGATTGGAACTGGCAGCCTTTCGGTTGCTGGCTCGCCTCTCTAATTGCTAGGCCACCTGCTGCCCTCATGAGACATAGGCTTGTGGTGCACCAATGCGTTGCGGCTACAACGGCCTTCATCAGGGTGACAAAGAATAGTGGAAAAACAGGTGTGTATATACCAACTCACACCAAACCTTGACTGGTACTATGTAAAAAGGTGCATTTCTACGTTTTGTAGAAGAAAAAAAATTACGTTAAGTTCTACCCAATGACATCATCAAAAGTGAAAATGTTTTTTTAAATATACTGAATCCTACCTTGTGATGTCACAGAGAAACATAGAAACACACCATTTTCACAGTGCGTTCAGAAAGTATTCAGACCCCTTACATTACACTCTTCTAAAATGTATTTAAAAATAAAATACAAATCCTCAGCAATCTACTCAGAATACCCCATAATGACAAAATGAAAATGGGGTTTTACATTTTTTTTGCAAATAAAAAACTGAAATACCTTATTTACATAAGTATTCAGACCCTTTGCTATGAGATTATAAATTGAGCTCAAGTGCATCCTGTTTCCATTGATCATCCTTGAGATGTTTCTACAACTTGATTGGCATCCACCTGTGGTAAATTCAATTGATTGGACATGATTTGGAAAGGCACACACCTGTCTATATAAGGTCCCACAGTTGACTGTGCATGTCTGAGCAAAACCAAGCCAGGAGGTCAAAGGAATTGTCCGTAGAGCTCTGAGACAGGATTGTGTCAGGTCACAGATCTGGGGAAGAGTACCAAAACATTTCTGCAGCATTGAAGGTCCACAAGAACACAGTGGTCTCCATCATTCTAAATAGAAGAAGTTTGGAACCACCAAGACTTTTCCTAGAGCTGGCCAAACTGAGCAATTGGGGGGGGGGGGCTTGGTCTGGGAAGTTACCAAGAACCCGATGGTCCCTCTGGCAGAGCTCTAGATTTCCTGGGAGAAATGGGAGAAACTTCCAGAAGGACAACCATCTCTGCAGCGCTCCACCAATCATGTCTTTATGGTAGAGTGGCCAGACACAAGCCACTCCTCAATAAAAGGAAGACGACAGCCCGCTTTCATTTTGCCAAAAGGCACCCAAAGACTCTCAGACCATGAGAAACAGTATTCTCTGGTCTGATGAATCCAGGATGAAACTATTTTGCCTGAATGCCAAGCGTCATGTCTGGAGGAAACCTGACACCATCCCTATTGTAAAGTAAGGTGGTGGAAGCATCATGCTGTGGGGATGTTTTTCAGGGACTGGGAGATTAGTCAGGATCGAGGCAAAGATAAACGGGCAAAGTACAGAGAGATGCATGATGAAAACCTCCTGCTCCAGAGTGCACCTCAGACTGGGATGAAGGTTCAACTTCCAACAGGTCCACGACCCTAAGCACACAGCCAAAAGAATGCAGGAGTGGCTTCGGGACAAGTCTCTGAATATCCTTGAGTGGCCCAGCTAGAGCCCGGACTTGAACCCGATCAAACATCACTGGAGAAACCTGAAAATAACGGTGCAGCAATGCTCCCCATCCAACCTGCCAGAGCTTGAGAGGATCTGCACAGAATAATTTTGCTTGGGTTTTTTAGGCCTGTGGGTGTGTTTTGAGAAGACTTTCTCTTTCCAGAGATTTTGCTTTGGTGAGAGACTGGTTTAGCATTCTTGGTTTGTATCCCCGTTGCTGAGACCAAGAATACATTTTCACAGCTTTTTCATTAAATCCTCCTTCCTGTCAAAAATACGTAGTGGAGTGAAAACTGTCCACCATGAGGATATTAGGCCCGCAAGTTTACAGGAAATGGTGATGCGGAGTGAGCCATTCTGAGTTAAGATTTTCAAATCCAGAAAACTCGCCTTCAAATTCTCATTGAGGAATTGACAGATTTTGAATTCTATCAGTTAGCTTTATAATTCACCTGTATATGCTAAAGGGTCTGTGTACATTCCATCGAGGGCATAGTGGAACAGTAGGCAGGCAGTTATTCAGTCAGCTGACTCTGTGTGAACATTTCCTGCTGATTATTCCTGGCAACACTTGCCTCCTTTGTGAGAGAGCAAAGCAAAAGGTGACTGTCTCTCTGAGAAACAATTACTTTTCCTGCCTGAACAATACGATGCTGCCACTTCTGGCTGGATGATGTCCATCTGGACCTGGGCTGGTAGCTTTCACACCAGCCTTGGCACATCCACCCAGCTTCTCAGCCCATCAGACACTGCATATTTGTTCTATTCCAGCAGCAGCCCTTGCTTGATGAATTGAATGAGTTCTTCTATCTAGAGCTGAGCTGGAGAGTAGAGACATGTCCAGTAGGAGAGGGCAGGGAAACTGTCTGGAGAGAGAACTGAGCAGGTCTGAGGGGGTTTGGCACTTTTTGATCTTGGTAGTTAATATAATTGTGTTGACTGCAGAACTTTTGGTGAATGGGGCTAGGTAAGACCTCTTCCTAGAATACTGTAGGCTACTGTACACAACAGGCACGGTGATGAATCCGGTCCAAAATGAAAACATGAAACTTTGGGCTTGAAATGGTATCACTTTACCAGGGATTTTTACCTAAAGAAAGCTCGACTGTCAGGGAGAATAGAAAAATCACAAAACAAGACATTTAGCAGTGTTCATTTTGTTTGAGCAAAATAACGCAGCATTATCCAAGGAAAAATGCATAGAATTGCAGGAAACTAACTTTAAAACTGCCACATTTCCTCAGCTACATGGCAAAATGTATAGAATTGTAGGAAATTTGCTTTAAAACTGCTAAATAAAATCTCAGCTCCATGGAGAAAGGTGTATAATTGCAGGAAATTAGCTTAAGATTTTCTATAGTGCCAAGATGGCTGCCTCTAAAATGTAACCTCTCTGATGGCCCAAACGTGCTCACTGCCTCGGATTCAGGCTGCTACATTTCTTACAAGCTGCATCTGATCCTATGAGAGATGGAGGCAGCGAAGACAGACAAACCGACGACGAACATGACAGCGGGGAATTTTGCTCAAAGCAATTAGATGCACTCAGGAGACAGCCTTGATTTGTGTACTGTATATCAGCATCACTCATCCACTCCACAACAGGTGGGCTCTTTCTGCTGTGTGTAATGCAGTATGATTATCTACAGAGTCAAAGGGGTCTTGGCTGACTGCGTGTCTACAGTAATAGCGGAATACAGAGTGTTATTAAAAAATGATCTGTCTCTCTCTCTACAGGGAGAATCTCTATGCTCTGCTCACCAGACCTGGCTGCTCTGTTTACCGTAGCTTCTGAAACTACTGGAACATTAGATGGAAGTAGTTTCACCCCTGACCAATTGCAATTAAAAACTTACTGAGAAAACCACAACCTGTAGGAGTGGGAGAGAGACGAAGAGAGCGGGAGAGAGGAGAGGGGGAGAGAAAGATAAAAAAGAGAGCTGGTTGGGGGGTGAGAGAAAGAGCGCAAGAGGGAGGAATGGCTTTCTAACAGTACTTGCAGCTGAGCCTATTCACTGCCAGCTTCTGTAGCCTGTTGCTAAGCAACCTCTTAATCAATACCTGCTGCATGCCAGAGCTGTGCAGAAAGCAGAAAAAAATAAAACACTTAGACATAAAATTACATGAACCAACTACTACTGACATTCCGCGCATGGCTTCTGTAGGAATGACATCATTAATGGACGCAATTAGCGCTGTCTGCATTGATATACACTGAGTGTACAAAACATTAGGAACAACTTCCTAATATTGAATTGCATCCTATTTTTCCATTAGAACAGCCTCAGGCATCAAAAGCATTCCACAGGGATGCTGGACCATGCTGACTCCAATGCTTCCCATAGTTGTGTCAAGTTGGCTGGATGTCTTTTAGGTGGTGGACCATTCTTGATACAAACGGGAAACTGTTGAGTGTGAAAAACCCAGCAGCGTTGCAGTTCTTGACACACTCAAACCGGTGCGCCTTGCACCTACTACCTACCATACACCGTTCAAAGGGAGGACTTAAATCTTTTGTCTTACCCATTCACCCTCTGAAAAGCACACACGCAATCCATGTCTCAGAAATCCTTCTTCAACCTGTCCGTCCATTCATCTACAGTGATTTGAAGTGGATTTAACATTTGACATCAATAAGGGATCATAGCTTTCACGTAGATTCACCTGGTCAGTCTGTCATATAAAGAGCAGGTACAGTACATCCACCTATGGTATACCAAATCAAATTGTATTTGTCACATGCACCAAATACAACAGGTGTAGGTAGACCTTACAGTGAAATGCTTACTTAGGAGCCCCTAACTAACAACGCAGTTTAAAAAAATACGAATAAGAAATAAAAGTAACAAGTAATTAAAGAGCAGCAGTAAAATAACAATAACGAGACTATATACAGGGGGGTACCGGTATAGAGTCAATGTCTTGAGGTTACCAGTTAGTCAAAGTAATGGAGGTCATTTGTACATGTAGGTAGAGATAAGTGACTATGCATAGACGATCAAATCAAATCAAATTTATTTATATAGCCCTTCGTACATCAGCTGATATCTCACAGAAACCCAGCCTAAAACCCCAAACAGCAAGCAATGCAGGTGTAGAAGCACGGTGGCTAGGAAAAACTCCTAGAAAGGCCAAAACCTAGGAAGAAACCTAGAGAGGAACCAGGCTATGTGGGGTGGCCAGTCCTCTTCTGGCTGTGCCGGGTGGAGATTATAACAGAACATAGCAAGATGTTCAAATGTTCATAAATGACCAGCATGGTCAAATAATAATAAGGCAGAACAGTTGAAACTGGAGCAGTGCAGCATGCCCAGGTGGACTGGGGACAGCAAGGAGTCATCATGTCAGGTCGTCCTGGGGCACGGTCCTTGGGCTCAGGTCCTCCGAGAGAGAGAGAAAGAGAGCTTAGCTTATTGATGAGCTTTGAGGGCACTATGGTGTCGAGAACGCTGAGCTGTAGTCAATGAATAGCATTCTCACATAGGTGTTCATTTTGTCCAGGTGGGAAAGGGCGGTCCTGAGTGCAATAGAGATTGCATCATCTGTGGATCTGTTAGGACGGTATGCAAATTGGAGTGGGTCTAGGGTTTCTGGGATAATGGTGTTGATGTGAGCCATGACCAGCCTTTCAAAGCACTTCATGGCTACAAATGTGAGTGCTACGGGTTGATAGTCATTTCGGCAGGTTACCTTAATGTTCTTGGGCACAAAGACTATGGTGGTCTGCTTAAAACATGTTGGTATTAGACTTGGGCAGGGAGAGGTTGAAAATGTCAGTGAAGACACTTGCCAGTTGGTCAGTGCATGTTCACAGTATACGTCCTGTAATCCGTCTGGCCCTGCGGCCTTGTGAATGTTGACCTGTTTAAGGTCTTACTCACATCGGCTGCGGCGAGCGTGATCACACAGTCTTCCTGGAACAACTGGTGCTCTCATGCATGTTTGTGTTATTTGCCTCGAAGTGAGCAAAGAAGTAGTTTGGCTTGTTTGACAGGCTCGTGTCACTGGGCAGCTCTCAGCTGTGCTTCCCTTTTGTAGTCTGTAATGGTTTGCAAGCCCTGCCACATCCGACGGCGTCGGAGCCGGTGTAGTACGATTAGATCTTAGTCCTGTATTGATGCTTTGCCTGTTTGATGGTTTGTCGGGGGCATAGCAGGGATTTCTTAAGCTTCCGGGTGAGAGTCCCACTCCTTGAAAGCGGCAGCTCTAGGCTTTAGCTCAGTGCCGCTGCTGCTGCCTGTAATCCATGGCTTCTGGTTGGGTCAAATCACGGTCACTGTGGGGACAACGTCATCGATGCACTTATTGGTGAAGCCAATGACTGATGGGGTGTGCTCCTCAATGCCATCGGAGGAATCCCAGAACATGTTCCAGTCTGTGCTAGCAAAACAGTCCAGTAGCTTAGCATCTGCTTCATCTGACCACTTTTTTATTGATCTAGTCACTGGTGCCCGCTGCTTTATTTTTGCGTGTAACCAGGAACCAGGAGGATAGAATTATGGTCAGATTTGCCAAATGGAGGGGGAGTGAGCTTTGTATACTCTGTGTGTGGAGTTATAGGTGGTCCAGAGTTTTTCTTCCTCTTTTTCCACATTCTGTTACATTACAGCCTGATTCTAAAGTTGATTAAATTGTAAAAAACATCCTTATCAATCTACACTCACTACCCCATAATGACAAACTGAAAACAGATTTTAGAAAATGTATTACAAATAAAAAATAACTTATTTATATAAGTATTCAGACCCTTTGCTATGAGACTTGAAATTGAGCTCAGGTGCATCCTATTTTCATTGATCATTCTTGATGTTTCTACAACTTGATTGGAGTTCACTTGTGGTTATTTCAATTTATTGGACAGGATTTGGAAAAAGGCACACACCTGTCAATATAAGGTCCCACATTTGACTACATGTCAGAGCAAAAACTCAGCCATGAGGTTGAAGGAGGTGTCCGTAGAGCTCCGAGACATGATTGTGTCGAGGCACAGATTTGGGGAAAGCTACCAAAAATGTCTGCAGCATGGAAGGTCCCTAGAACGAAATGGCCTCCATCATTCTTAAATGGAAGAAGTTTGGAACCACCAAGACGCTCTTCCTAGAGCTAGCCGCCCGGCCAAACTGTGCAATTGGGAGAAGGGCCTAGGTCAGGGGAGGTGACCAAGAACCCAATGGTCACTCTGACAGAGCTTCAGAGTTCCTCTGTGGAGGTGGGAGAACCTTCCATAAGGACAAGCATCTGCAGCACATGACCGCCTGCTTTGAGTTTGTCAATAGGCACCTAAAGGACACAGACCATGAAAAACAAGATTCTCCGGTCTGATGAAACCAAGATTAAACTCTTTGGCCTGAATGCCAAGTGTCACGTCTGGAGGAAACCTGGCACCATCCCTACGGTGAAGCATGGTGGTGGCATCATCATGCTGTGGGGATGTTTTTCAGCGGCAGGGACTGGGAGATTAGTCAGGATCGAGAGAAAAGATGAACGGAGCACAGTACAGAGAGGTCCTTGATGAAAACCTACTCCAGCTCAGGACCTCAGACTGGGGCGAAGCTTCACTCCAACAGGACAACGACCCTAAGCACACAGCCAAGACAATGCAGGAGTGGCTTCGGGACAAGTCTCTGAATATCCTTGAGTGGCCCCTGACTTGAACCCGATCTAACATCTCTGGAGGGACCTGAAAATAGCTGTGCAACGCGCTCCCAATTCAACCTGACAGAGCTTGAGAGGATCTACAGAAGACTGGGAGAAACTCCACAAATACAGGTGTGCCAAGCTTGTAGTGTTATACCCAAGCAGAGTCTAAGATGTTATCGCTGCCAAAGGTGCAACAAAGTACTGAGTAACGGGTCTGAATACATTTTGTAACATTTCTAAAAACCTGATTTTGCATTATTATGAGGTACTGCGTGTAGATTGAGGGGAAAAAACTGGTAAATCAATCAACATTTTACAAAAATGTGCCTGAGTACTTTCGAATGCACCGTACATAGCGTATATTCCTACACTGTAAGGAATTTGTCCAATTAGCTTACTTCTTCAAATTGGGGGACTAGATACATAGTGCTTTATTTCTAAATGGTAAAACAGATATGTATAAACATACCCTCAAATAAAAACAGAAATTCTGTACTGTCACCTGTTATGAACAGTTACTTCTAAAATATAAAATGCTTTCTGGAGACACATTTTAAAATGTAGCTTTACTGTCCAAATACATGTGGAAGGGAGTGTATGTACTACATAGATGATGTACAAGTGTGTGTGTATATATTGGGCCTGTGTAGAACATAAAAATATTGTTTAGAATGTACAGATTCTTTCGAATATCGAGGTTTCTAGGTTATTTAGTGCTTACTGAAGGCTGGTGATTTATTTGAGAGAGACCTTGCAGCATGTGGCTCAGCTCCTTAACAAAGTGATTGATTCGGCTGTGTGTGTTTGTCTCTTTCTCTGCCTTTCTTTCTCTTTTCATCTGCCTTTCTCTGCCATTCATATGGCTCCTCTCTCCCCTCTGCCTTTTCTCTCTCTCTTTCTCTATACCTCCCTCTCTCGGGCTCTTCCCCCTCTCTGCCTCTTCTTCCTCTACCCTCTTTCTGCCTCTCTCCTCTTCCCCCTCTCCCTTCTCTCTGCCCCCTCTTTCTCCCTGCCTCTTCCTCCTCTCATCCTTTTCTCTGCCTCTTCTCCCTCTACCCTCTCTCTTTCTCTTCCCCCTCTAGCCCTCTTTCCCCTCTAGCCCTCTTTCCCCTCTAGCACTCTTTCCCCTCTAGCACTCTTTCCCCTCTAGCACTCTTTCCCCTCTAGCACTCTTTCCCCTCTAGCACTCTTTCCCCTCTAGCACTCTTTCCCCTCTAGCACTCTTTCCCCTCTAGCACTCTTTCCCCTCTAGCACTCTCCCTCTAGCACTCTTTCCCCCTCTAGCACTCTTTCCCTCTTTCCCCTCTAGCCCTCTTTCCCCTCTAGCCCTCTCCCTCTTTCCCCTCTAGCCCTCTTTCCCCTCTAGTCCTCTTTCCCCTCTAGCCTTGGCCTCTTGTCCAGTCTAGGTTGGCTGTAGTTGATCCGTCCATTAGAATCATTCCAGGGGTAAAAGGATGGTTAGGAATGTTAGTTGTTTCCCTTAGTTACGCATAGACATGGAGACACCTAATGCCATAAAGGAACAAGCTCGGTGTGTGTGTGTGTGTGTGTGTGTGTGTGTGTGTGTGTGTATATTAGAGGAAGAAAGTCAGTGTGGAGACAAACAGTGAATATTAATCTGAATATTAATCTGTTAATTGGTTGCCTCTGTTTTTAATAAGCTGTGTGCTCTCTGTATTTCTGTATTTTCCTCTCTCTGTTGTTCTCTTGTTCTGTATTAATCCCCACCCCTCTCTCCCTGATCCCACTGCTTCTTCCTCTACCCCACTTCCTCCATCTCTTTCTCACTCTCCTTGCCACCTGTGGCTGAGATGTTCACCAATCTGAGCTAACAGCTAATAGGCACAGTGGTACCTCATCAAATATGGATGGGCCTGCAATTAAAAAGCTCTTAGGTTTGATGTCCCCCTCAGCACACTGCTGGCTTTGGGAGCCTCGTGTTTTCTCCAATGAAAGAAGAGAGAGAGAAGAGAGTGTGTGCGTGCATGGAGCTTGAGTCTGCTGTGGTGGATCAGAAGGGATGTGTTCAGTAGTATGAAACATAGAGACAGTGTTCACTGTGTGTGTCATGAGTAGGGGGCTGTAGGTCTGAAGAAGGAGTGTGCTACAACAGATGGTTTCCAGGGGTTTGAGACGCAGGCTAAGTCTAGGTAGGTTTATTATGTGGTCAACACTACTACAGCTACTGTACATAAAGCAGAGACTGAGTTTGGTTATTTTAGTTCCTAATATTCTGTTCTCGCACAATCTGTTGCCTTGTGTCAGAAGGGTTCTGTCAGAGATGAATTACAAGGAGGTAAAACAATTAGCACTGGGAGGCAGGGGACTCTGTCCAAACGAAAGGAAACATGTCTGCTTAGTCAGAGGTGCACCGTATCATACTCTACCACCAGTACTGGTACAAACATTTCATACTGACCCCTGCTCAACAACAACCCCTTTAGCAGAGTTTTGGGAAATAACTACACAATTAGTGATTCAATATGTTTAGTCTTGTTGTGGAATGTAGTATTGGCCTAAATGCATAGTGAAATAATTGATAGTACTACACATTTAAAAGGTTGAGATATGGATGTAAAAAGAGGTACACCTTGAGGGAAGAGAGCAGTGTTTATTGAACTGCCTTCCGGACCCACTTCTTAAAATATCACCAGTCTCCATGGTCTGGGAGCATAAATCCTAGAGGCCCTGGGATGAAGACACCTGCACAACTGTCAATCACTAACCTCACTCACCAGTGATCACTTCCTATATGAAATGTTGGCTTAAAACATTGGGCTTCCGAGTGGCGCAGCGGTCTAAAGCACTGCATCTCAGGCGTCATTACAGTCCCTGGTTCGAGTCCAGGCTGTATCATGTCCGGCTGTGATTGGGAGTCCCATAGGGCGGTGCACAATTGGCCCAGCGTCATCCAGCGTCATCCAGGTTTGGCCGGCATTGTAAATAAGAATTTGTTCTTAACTGACTTGCCCAGTTAATAAAGGTTAAATAAAAAATAATGTAAAAAAATGATAAATGTAGTGAAATGGGAAAAGAGATTTAATATAGGAATTCAGATTTGATTATGATTCTTTCAGGTAGGTTATTACATTACAGATGTAGGATCTTAATTTGAGCCAGTTTGCTACAGCAGGAAAATAATCCTTCAGAAACAGTAAATGTGAATTATTATATGGATTATAAATCATTTACATTTTTGTACGAGTTGATACATTTTTGTTAAGGATAAATCAAGCCTGAAATTTCAAAGTGGAAATTATAAACTTCAGAAGCTTTTTTTTAAAGCCTCAAATACACTGCATGTTTTACTTTTCCTGAATGAAGGTTCTGCAACGGTGATTAAGATCCTAAATCTGTACGTCAAAACACTGCATGTTTGGTTTGAGGTGACTGCTCTGGGATGTTGGGCACGGATGCATGTTCCAGTACACTAAGCTGACTTTCTAAGTTGCTAACTCTGTTACAGTTCTACGTCTGATACATTAGTTCCCAGTCTATTCTATTAAAGCGCTATGGTCAGCTCTGTCTGCCTTAATCAACTGTCATAATGTTGATGCAATTAAATATGATATACAAGTCCCCTTGTACTGTATATAAAAGAGTAGACACAAATGCCAGCATGACTTGTGGAAAATATTAGATAATATAATCATGCCGATATTCATGACTTTTATTTTGTGTGAAACAAAACATTCACATTTCCAAAAGAACATACATTGTCACATACTCACTCACAGCACTTACTCACTCACAGCACTTACAATCACAATGTTGGTGTCTGATTTGAAAATCTTCACTGCACATGCATCATGCTAGATTTGAACCTTTGGGTCTAGTCAGGCAAGTTGCTGCAATTAAACAATAGTTTTTTGTCCAATGATCAGCAACAGTCAGTCAGAGGTATAGTGTTCAACTGTACCTCTCACCTCAGGTCACACAACTCCACTCAAAACACAGCAACCGAAAACACACACTGTAATACCTCACGGTGCACTAAGGCTGGTTTGAAGGGGAAGCAGCCTGGATGGAAAAAGCAGCGTATGTATGCGTAATTCAGTAGGGGACTGGTCCTCTGAGAGGTTGTGTTCTGTCCTGCAGCAGTGAGGGTGGATGCTCTCTCTCTTGACTCTTCGGTTGGACTCCAGACAAAGTGCAGAGAAATGACTGTCCTGCGTCAGTTTCAATCTAGGGGCTTGAGGCCAATCTGGAATCGGACACCTTTCTCCTTCCCTCATCCCTTCGTCTCCCTCTTGTTTCCCTCACTACCTACTGTACCTGCCCCCTCTCTCCAGTCGTCCCCTCTCTATCCACCTCCCTGTTCATTCCCTTCCTGATCCTGCTCCCCCAGCTTTCCCTCTTCCCTGCCTCTCCCCACCCTCTCTTACTTGACAAAGTGCAGAGCCTCTGCGGCCACCACAGATCCCTTGCTGCTGTCCAGAGAGCTGATTAGAGAGAAGCCAGCCTTCAGGGCCAGCATCACTGTCTCTAGCTTCAGACACTCCAGTGTACACAGGAAGGTACTGTCCTGTTTCAGCACCAGCCTGGAGCCAGGGTCCGACTTGATGAAGTGGCGGAACTGGATCACGTTGGACGACACCTCAAACTCCTCCGGGAAGCCGTCCAGCCGGCTCTTTGAGATCTGAACCAGGCGCCCTTTGATCTTGTCGATGAAGGAGGGGTCGCTGCAGTACACCTTGAAGCCTTGCGACCTCTCGTCAGTCACCTCCAGGAAGGCGGGCTCCGTTGCGCCGCCCGCATCCCCTCCCACTCTGAAATGGCCTCCACCAATCCGCTGAGGCGGTAGAACTCTGCTTCTCCTCTCAGAAGGCCCATCTCTCGGAAGTCGTCGGGCAGCTGCAGGTCTCCGGTCCGCAGGAAGTTGAGGATGTGTCTGAACACGGGGCCGTCGCGGTCGATGAAGGGGTTGCCCATGGAGTCAGTGTGCTGGATAGGCTTCCTGCCGCTGGCCAGCTCCTCCAACACTGACCCTGGTGGCGGCTGAGGGTGGTGCGGTGTGCAGCATAGAGAAAGCCCCCACGTTGAGAGTGATGGTGCCTGAGGAGGGCTTCTTGATGCTCTTGCTGGGCTGCAGCAGGTCTGGGTTGATCTGTCTCAGTTCACTGTCCATCCTTCTGAGGTTCCATTCCATGCCGCTCCCGCTCAACAACCGCACAGTCTTTTGTCTGTGTGTGTGTCCTCAGGATAAGTGTGTAGCGTGCAGTAACAAAGTGTGTGTGTGTGTGTGTGTGTTAGCGTATGGGAACGTCACAGAGAGGTACTGGCATAGAGAGGAGTGCAGAGCGCACTGGTAACAGAATGAGTCTGCCTCTATTTGTCTCTCTCTCCTCCCTCTTACATCCCTCCTCACTCTCTCGCTCTCTCTCTCTCTCTGTGTTGGAGGAAGAGAGGGGCCAGTGCCATCCTCCATCATAGGGTGGGAGGAGAGAGTGTGTGTGTGTGCTTTAGAGAGAGAAAACAACAGAGTAGAAAGAGTGACAGGTGCACTCCTTGCCCCTCTCTCATCCTCTCTAAATCTCCCTGTCTTCTCTTTCCCCTCTCTCCTTCCTCTCATCCCCCCTCTCTTTTCTATTTCTCTCCATCTTCCCTTATCCCACCTCTCATCCAGCCCCCTCTCTCTTTCTTCCAACTCTCTACTCCTCTCTCTCCCTGTCTTCATAATTAGCCCTCTCCTCTCGCTGATGAAAGGTTCCTCAGCTGTGCTTCTGCACGTGAGAGCAAAGGAGGCCCTGAACACACACGCTTTATATACGCTTGCAGATACACACCAACCTCCTACCAACACACACACACACACACATGACATTGTCCTGGATGGGAACTTGGATTACAAACCTCTCTCCCCAACCCCTAGACTGAGAGAGGGGAGGTGGCAGTATCTCTGTTATAGAGACTTACTGCAGTCAGATATATGTTAGACTATGTTTACAGCTTTGTTCAGGGTGGCATTACTGGCAGCATGGTGGGCACATTCGCTGGCAGTGTGATGCAGAGATTGGGATGGGCAGATGGCCTGATTTCTCTCTCCAAGATTGCTTACAGTTGGTTAAGATCTCCCTGTGTGTTTTTGTGGGAACAGCCCAATTACTGGTGAATGCAGGCAGGGTCTTTGATTTGTCCACATCTTCCTTGTATCCAGTTGACTGGAAGGTAATTGGGTCTGAACAGAGTGTCATGTCTCTGTTACTATGCCAACAGTCTCTGTTACTGCTCTATAAGGAAGACCGATGCATGTTTGTTATTATGGTCATAGACTTGTTAGCCTCCAGAGCATGGAGCAAGGGGCTTAATCAGTAATGTACACTATATATATCAAAAGTATGTGGATTTGCCTATTTCAGCCACAATAATTGGCAGGGTTGCACATTTTGGGGAATATTCAGAGGTGGAAATATTCAGAGGTGGGAATTAACGAGAATATATAGGAATTAACAGAAATAATGCAAAATAATATTAATACCATTTAAATAATGTTTTTGCATTGGATATATTTTCCATATCATATGGAGACAAACATAAACCTTTTACCTTATCATAAGTAGACATAATTGCCAATTATTAAATCCTTCCAATATAAATACATTTAGAGAAACAATTTAGTTACGAATTGAACTTTAATTAAATGAGTTGACTCTTCACATGGGATGATTTCACTGAACAACAAAAGAAAGGGAATATTGAATGATCCCCAATGATCCATTGCATGTCCCAAAACTTTTTCAACATAACCGAAAGGTTGCAAGTTCGAATCCCCAAACTGACAAGGTACAAATCTGTCGTTCTGCCCCTGAACAGGCAGTTAACCCACTGTTCCTAGGCCGTCATTGAAAATAAGAATTTGTTCTTAACTGACTTGCCTAGTAAAATAAAAAAAATAAAACATCTGTAAAATGATAGTCTAGAAACTAAAGCTTTGGTTGTTTTCCTCTCAGGCTTTCATGTCTTCTGCCTGGACCTCAATGTCCACCTCTTGAACATCAGACTCTGAGGCCTCATCTTCAGTCACTTAACAACCTTGTTGAGGATGGCTCGTTGTCAGACTAAAAGCCTAGAATTTGCCCGGATGGCCACCATTTTTCAACCCTTCTATTGGTCAGCCTGTTGCATGCTTTGGTGTGTGTGTTCCCAAACAAGGACCAGTTACGCTCTGAGGCGGCTGATGTTGGTGGGATTTGGAGGATGATAGGGGAAAGAGCCTCAGATCCACAAAGTCCCTTCCACCAGGTGGCTGATAAGATATGTTGGGAAGACTGCCATATTGCATTTCCATCACAAAGCCCTTGCTTGGAAGTGTACATCGCCAGACTGCTAAGAACCTTGTCCTCATCCAGGCCAAGGTGGCGAGACATGGTAGTGATGACACCATAGGCCTTGTTGATCTCTGCACCAGACAGGATGCTCTTGCCAGCATACTTGGGGTTCAACATGTACGCTGGAGTGTATGGGCTTCAGGCAGAAGTCTTCACGCTTTTTGATGTACAGTGGGGCAAAAAAGTATTTAGTCAGCCACCAATTGTGCAAGTTCTCCCACTTAAAAAGATGAGAGGCCTGTAATTTTCATCATAGGTACACTTCAGCTATGACAGACAAAATGAGAAAAAATCCAGAAAATCACATTGTAGGATTTTTTAATGAATTTATTTGCAAATTATGAGAGGGAACTCTCGGAGCGACAACACACAAGCCTAAGATCACCATGCGCAATGCCAAGCATCGGCTGGAGTGGTGTAAAGCCAGCCACCATTCGACTCTGGCGCAGTGGATAGAGTTCTCTGGAGCGATGAATCACGCTTCACCATCTGGCAGTCCTGCGAACTAAATGGGTTTGGCGGAAGCCAGGAGAACACTACCTGCCCCAATGCATAGTGCCAACTTAAAAGTTTGGTGGAGGAGAAATATAGGTCTGGGGTTGTTTTTCATGGTTAGGGCCAGGCCCCTTAGCTCCAGTGAAGGGAAATCTTAACGCTACAGCATGCAATGACATTCTAGATGTTTCTGTGCTTCCAACTTTGTGGCAACAGTTTGGGGAAGGCCCTTCCTGTTTCAGCATGACAATGCCCTGTGCACAAAGCAAGGTCTATACAGAAATGGTTTGTCAAGATCTGTGTGGAAGAGCTTGACTGGCCTGCACAGAGCTCTAACCTCAACCCAATCGAACACCTTTTGGGATGAATTTGAATGCCGACTGTGAACCAGGCCTAATCGCCCAACGTCAGTGCCTGACCTCACTAATGCTCTTGTGGCTGAATGGAAGCAAGTCCCCGCAGCAATGTTCCAACATCTAGTGGAAAGCCTTCCCAGAAGAATGGATGCTGTTATAGCAGCAAAGGGGGACCAACGCCATATTAATTCCCATGATTTTGGATGTTCAACGAGCAGGTGTCCACATACTGTATTACACACTACATGACCAAAAGTAAGTACAATGTTTCTTTCTACATGGGCTGACTGACTGTGGCAAACTGCCTGGACAATGTATACTCATGTCACTCATGGTATCTAAGAGTGTGGGGGGGGGGTTATTGACAGTTTGGTCCCTGAGGAAAGGGAGAGAGAGAAACAGAGGGAGTGCGTGTGTCCTGCAGGTGATGGGCTGTCAGTCAGACAGTGATGTTACTGGACCCCCTCTTCTCTCTTCCTTCATCTATCACAAACACACACTCTACCTTGGGGGCAGAAGTCTAATTGAAGTAAATAGTGACATCAATGTCAGGTTGTGTGTGTGTGTGTGTATCTAACAAGGGGGATGTATTTTCTCTCAGTGTGAAGTCTGTTTTTGGGGGCTGTCTATAGTTATACATAAAGCTCTGGTGTGTGAATGCTGGTGTTCAAATTGAAATTAAACCAAGCAATCACCCCAGAATCCAGGTGTAGAGCATTCCCCACACACTCTCGACACAGAGACAACCTATCCAATAGAATACCACTCTCTGCTGTCTCCAGAAGTGGAGGCACAACTTCCATTCACTCAACCCCTTAAATAGATGTACCTGTGGACAATCAGTGTGGCAGTCTGACAAACCTTTCCATTCAGTTAATTGTGTGTGTGTATAAATCGATAACGGTGACATTTTCGACTTAAACTCGTTGAATAAAGATTTAGCTCAGAGTATCAGAATCAACCAATAGGAAGCATGATGCAAAAAAAACATTTAAATTTTAATTGGGAGGTTCCGAGTTGTCTATGAGCGTATGATCCCAGAGTGATGGCTCACCACAGTGACGTCTGTGACACATCGGCGATCAACGAGGCGGCTCGACCGTATCGTGGTGCTTTTTAATCATGATGTGATTAATGGAATCATCCCCGCATTAGAATTGCAAACGAGGCAGTGGAACAGCGGAGAGGGGATGGTGGGTGGGTGGGTGGGTGGGTGGGTGGGTGACCTGCGCTCCTTCCCAGCCTTATCACACCATCATTACCTGAGATAATTGTTCAACATCATGTTGGAATCTATTTGATTTCTTTTTCTTTTTAATGAGAGCAGTAATGGGGATTTCCATCAGTAAAATCACTGTCTCTATTCATTAAAGATGTTGAGTTATTCATAATGCTGCTGGCCAAGTCAGAGCTGTAACGTTATATCACAAACTGCAGTGAAGCTGGCATAGCAACAGTAGCCTTGAGGAACATAGATGGTGTGTGTGTGGCAGAGGTGGTTATGGAACCTTGCCTGAGACCTGTAGACTTGCATAAGGCTCCCTAAGCTAATGACTGGCCTTTAGCTCAGCAGGCTAACACGGTTTAGGGCTGTACAGACAACCCAGGTTCAAACCCAATTAGTCACATGTGTTCTCTATGGCAAAACACTTTGAGAGTTGGTTATATTTGGGCAAATATCTCCACTAACGGTGCTGAAAATATCCTCCGGTGGGTTTTATACAGGTAATGAAGTAAATGAATAACCCCTCACAACAGATTGTTGATAAAGATGTATTCTCTCTCCCTTCTGAATGCCCTACCAGGAGAGATTAGTGGTTCTATAGTATTACGTATCCTCATCATATCTTCATCATATCTAAGTGTCCCCCCCCACATGGGAAGTCATTTATAGATCTGGTGGTCACAGGCTTTGAGCATGCAGTCAGCTTACATCTCCACTATTGAGACATGTTTGGCTGCTTTTCCAAGGCTGTGTTGTGTGGTATAGTAAAAGTGTGCTGTGGATTATCAATAGGACAAAAACCGCAATGGGGCCATCATTAATGAGCAGGTTCATAAGGCGTTTGTTTTTGACGTAAGGTTAGAGACTACCGTGGTGGTCTGAAAGATTCCTGTACGCAGGCTGATAGTAGTAGTCGATCTAGTCAACAGGTTTCCTCTCAGGTTCTCACTCTCCTTTCTTTCTTTCTTTCTGTCTCTCTCTCTCTTTTTTTTTTACAGGCTTTGTCGCTATTCTGTCCCCTCAAGGATGAGTACTGCAATTTACGAACACATTCCTCCTCCCATAGCCACTTTTCTATCTGAGGGTTTTTGGTAGTCTAGCGTCTATCTGAAATTCACCAGAGGCTTGAGAAATCTGAAGGCTCCTGGAATATTCAGATCCAGAGGGAAGTGTCTAGGGAATATCAGTGGGAGGGGGGGGTGAGTGTGTGTGCTTTTTAGATGGAGGGTCCTTAGAGAAGATAAGAGGTTAGAGATGGTGGGAGAAGATGAGTGGGCGGTAGCTTGACCTTCTCACCCTTCTTTCTCCTCTTCTCTCTCCTCCCGTTCTCTCTCCTCCTGTTCCTCTCCCTCGTAGCACGACAGCCTTGAGCAACAAATGCTGTGGCCATTCCACCTCTCACTGTGCCCTCCTCCTCCTCTCATTCTGTTCTCTTCTCTTTCTGCTTCCTTCCCATCTCTGTCTCCTTCTCTGCATGTTCAGCTTTGTTCTCCTACATACCAGTGTCCCTTGGGACCTGCAAGTTTTTATCCTAATTCATTCCACACTAAACAGACACAAACCCTCAACACTCCCAGTCTTATACAACCCTACAGGAGAAGAGGCATGAGCAGACTGAGAGGGGTATAGAGTAGGGGATAGGTTGAAAAAGAGAACTGGAAGAGCGTAAGGAGCCTTGAGTGGAGAAAATGAGGTAGAGGGGAGATCTACAGTATACTATTCTCTCCCATACAGCCCTGACCCAGATGATCTCTGCCAGGGGCCTGTGAGTGACTAGAGGGGGAGATGGAGGCAGGCTGCTCTGAAGTTGAGAAATGCGTTTGTGTGTTTAGGGAGATGCACCGACAAGTGTTTCAGCCCTTATCATGCAATAATTGCACATAATGCATCCATTTGTGAAAAAGATGAGGAATGGATATTAGTGAGTGGGTGAGATCTGTGACATTGGATTGACTGACGTGATTTCTCTGGAGCCACCTGGTAAAAGTGCACAGATTTGTAATTGCACCAACAAACGCTAACTGGACATTTTCTCAGTAGAACAAAACCTGATTAGCCAACAAACAGACACCAACTGGACTTCAGTGGTGGTTGGCTGTTCTTTGGCGTTTGTTGGACAGTCTGGACAGAGTGTACTATTTATCTCTGTATGACAGTGTCTCATACAATTGTGTGAACCTATCCTGGCCCCCTTGTTAGACACACACACACGCATATACACACACACACACTTTTGTTTTGCTATCCTTGTAGGGACCAAACAATTGATTCCCATCCAAAATCCAAATTTTCTTAACAAACCATAACCTTAAGCCTAACCTTAACCCCATAAAACTATGCCTTCCTATTTGTCTGAATTTTCCTTGTTTTACTATCCTTGTGAGGACTTCTGGTGCCCACAAGGATAGTTACACACACACACACACACACACACACACACACACACAATGACAAAGAAAACGCCAAATAGATTAATCGCTATATTTTGAAATGGCAAGCTGTTGATGTGCAGTCCAGTGGCAGTTGATGGAGATTTGGAGTGTTGGCTGTGGAGTACTCAACTTGGGTGGTTCCACCTATTTCACCTGTTTCTCTACTGATTCAGTCAAGTGATTCAGTTCAGTCAAATATATATATATATTTGGGCTGCATGTTTAGTACGGTGCTGAAGAATATGAAAAATACTTATTGAAAGAAAGAATACACTGTGATTTAAAACAGCATTCTGCTATTGATGTGTGTGGGTCCTTAAAGGAAACGTATTGTCTTTGTTTCAGATAAGATCAGTCTGGAGGGCATGGTGGTACAGAGAGCGGAGTGCAGACCAGCCGTCAATGAAAACTATATGAAACTGAAGAAGTGAGTGAAACAAAATTCAATACAATTTCAATATACAGTACAAGTCAAAAGTTTGGACACAGCTACTCATTTCAGGGTTTGTCTTTATTTGCACTATTTTCTACATTGTAGAATAATAGTGAAGACATAACAACTATAAAATAACACACATGGAATCATGTAGTAACCAAAAAGGTGTTAAACAAATGAAAAATATGTTTCATATACGAGATTCTTCAAAGTAGGCACCCTTTGCCTTGATGACAGCTTTGCACATTTACATTTAAGTCATTTAGCAGACGCTCTTATCCAGAGCGACTTACAAATTGGTGCATTCACCTTATGACATCCAGTGGAACAGTCACTTTACAATAGTGCATCTAAATCTTAAAAGGGGGGTGAGAAGGATTACTTATCCTATCCTAGGTATTCCTTAAAGAGGTGGGGTTTCAGGTGTCTCCGGAAGGTGGTGATTGACTCCGCTGTCCTGGCGTCGTGAGGGAGTTTGTTCCACCATTGGGGGGCCAGAGCAGCGAACAGTTTTGACTGGGCTGAGCGGGAATTGTACTTCCTCAGTGGTAGGGAGGCGAGCAGGCCAGAGGTGCACACTCTTGGCATTCTCGCAACCAGCTTCATGAGGTAGTCACCTGGAATGCATTTTAGTTAACAGTTAACAGGTGTGCCTTGTTCAAAGTTAATTTGTGGAATTTCTTTCCTTCTTAATGCATTCGAGCCAATCAGTTGTGTTGTGACAAGGTAGGGGTGGTATACAGAAGATAGCCCTATTTGGTAAAAAACCAAGTCCAGATTATGGCAAGAACAGCTCAAATAAGCAAAGAGAAACAACAGTCCATTATTACTTTAAGACATAAAGGTCAGTCAATCCGTAAAATTTCAAGACCTTTGAAAGTTTCTTCAAGTGGAGTCGCAAAATCTATCAAGCGCAAAGAGTTTTTATTTACTAACTCTATTTTTATCAATGTACCAATCAGGCTTCAGGAAGAAGCATAGCACAATTACAGCAGCCATGAAGGTTTTAAATGATATCACTGAAGCCCTTGACAAAAAACAGCACTGTGTCTCACTTTTTATTGATATCTCTAAGGCTTTTGATACAGTTGATCATGCTATACTAAGGCAGAGATTGTCGAGTGTAGGTCTTTCAGAGCAAGCAGTTGCATGGTTTCCTAACTATCTGTCTGATACAACTCAATTTGATGGGCTTATGTCTGTTAATAATGGTGTGCCCCAAGGCTCTGTACTTGGCCCTCTCTTATTCACTATTTATATAAATGATTTAGACAAAAATGTCCAAAATGCGCAACTTCTTTTTATGTTGATGATACTGTTATTTACTGTTGTGCCTCGTCTCTTACAAAAGCTTTCCAGAACTTGCAAACTGCTTTTTATACTGTTTAACATACCTTGTGTCAATTGAAGCTTATCCTCAATCCTGACAAAACTAAACTTATGGTGTTTTCTAAATCAAGAAACAGACCTCTGAACCTTTCACCTATTACTACCTGTCAGGGCAAGGAGATTGAGGTTGTAACCTCATATAAATATATTGGAATTTTAATTGATGACGGCCTCTCTTTTAAATTGCATATTCAACAACTTACAGAAAAATTTAATTGAAATTGGGATTTTATTTTAGGAATAAGGCCTGTTTTTCTTATGAAGCCAGGAGGCTAGTATCAGCTACATGTATGCCTTTACTAGACTATGGGGATATTTTATATATGAAGTGTTTGAGATCAATTGACACCCTTTACCATGGCACTTTGAGATTTATTTTAAACTGCAAAACCCTTACGCACCACTGCAAAACCCTTACGCACCACTGCACTTTGTATACGAGGGTTGGCTGACCTTCTAGTCACTCGTAGGCTCAGACACTGGTATACTTTTATTTACAAAGCAATTTTGGGTTTACTACCTTTTTATTTGGGCATTTTTATTGTTCAGAAATGTGGTGGGTACTCTCTTCCTTCGCTGGACTTTATCCTGCTAACTGTTCCAAATGTCCGAACTGAATTTGGTAAAAGGGCTTTATGTACTCTGCGCCATCGTCTTGGAACGCCTTAAAAAATACTTTTAAACTGGAAGAACTTGTCCTGATTGGTGTTTTTAAATCACTGATGAATGATCTTGAGACTGATTCCCTGACCTGTCAATGTTTTTAATTTGCTGTTTTTGATTTTGTTATACTCGTGTGAATTCTATGGTTTTTACTAGATTACTTGTAGTTTTTCATGTTTGTCTGTAATTTTGTAATGACTTGGTGCTGCCTATCTTCGCCAGGACGCTCTTGAAAAAGTGATTTTAAATCTCACTGAGCCCTTCCTGTAACGGCGTTCTTCGTTTGTAGAAAGAGAGTCGGACCGAAATGCAGCGTGGTGGTTGCTCATGTCTTTAATAAATGAAGAGCGATACATGAAATAACTTAATACAAAAGCAAAACAACAAATGGAACGTGAAAGGCTGTAATTAGGTTATCTGGTGAAACTACACAGAGACAGGAACAATCACCCACGAAATACAAAGCGAAACCCAGGCTACCTAAATACGGTTCCCAATCAGAGACAACGAGAATCACCTGACTCTGATTGAGAACCGCCTCAGGCAGCCAAGCCCATACAACACCCCTAATCAGCCGCAATCCCAATAACCACAAAACCCCAATAAGAAATATAACAAAACAAACCATGTCACACCCTGGCCTGACCAAACAATCAACGAAAACACAAAACACTAAGACCAAGGCGTGACACTTCCTGGTAAATAAATCAAATAAACAATGATGAAACTGGCGCTCATGAGGACCGCCACAGGAAAAGAAGACCCAGAGTTACCAGCCTCAGAAATTGCAGCCCAAATAAATGCTTTACAAAGTTCAAGTAACAGACACATCTCAACATCAACTGTTCAGAGGAGACTACATGAATCAGGCCTTCATGGTCAAATTGCTGCAAAGAAACCACTTCTAAAGGACAATAAGAAGAGGCTTGCTTGGGCCAAGAAACACAAGCAATAGACATTAGACTGGTGGGAATCTGTCCTTTGGTCTGATGAGTCCAAATTTGAGATTTTTGGTTCCAACCGCTGTGTCTTTGTGAGATGCAGAGTAGGTGAACAGATGATCTCTGCATGTGTGGTTCCCACCGTGAAGCATGGAGGAGGAGGTGTGGGGGTGCTTTGCTAAGGACACTGTCTGTGATTTATTTAGAATTCAAGGCACACCTACAGGTTGTGTAAGGACTGTTTGACCAAGCCGGAGAGTGATGGAGTGCTGCGTCAGCTGACCTGGCCTCCACAATCCCCCCGACCTCAACCAACGTCAACCCAAATGGGATGAGTTGCACTGCAGCGTGAAGGAAAAGCAGCGAACATGTGCTCAGCATATGTGGGAACTCCTTCAAGACTGTTGGAAAAGCATTCCACATGAAGCTGGTTGAGAGAATGCCAAGAGTGTGCAAAGCTGTCAAGGCAAACGGTGACTACTTTGAAGAATCTCAAATATATAAAATATATTTTGATTTGTTTAACACTTGCTTACTACATGATTCTATATATGTTATTTCATAGATATGTCTTCACTATTGTTTTACAATGTAGAAAATAGTACACATAAAGAAAAACCATTGAATGAGAATGTGTGTACAAACTTTTGACTGGTACTGTAATTAGGTGACAGCCTATTGGTGATGCTTTATTTTACTATGTCTCCTGGTTTCATTTCTGAGTGAGATTAGTAGATGTGGGAGGAACAGTAGCCATAGCGAACTCCAAGAGAATATCTAATAATGGTGTATAACTGTTCTCAATTCAGTTTTATGGGAGCAGAGGTTGGCAGGGATTGCTATAGCAACTGTTCCTTGTGTGCTATGGCAACTGTTCTCTCTCCTGTGTGTTATTTTTATATATATATATATATATATATATACATACATACATACATACATACATACATACATACATACATACATTTATATTATATTCCAACAGTCTTTCCCACATATGTTGAGCACTTGTTGGCTGCTTTTCCTTCACTCCACGGTCCAACTCATCCTAAACCATCTCAATTGGGTTGAGGTCGGGTGATTGTGGAGGCCAGGACATCTGATGCAGCACTCCATCACTCTCCTTCTTGGTCCAATAGCCCTTACACAGCCTGGAGGTGTTTTGTGTCATTGTCCTATTGATAAACAAATGATAGTACCACTAAGCGCAAACCAGATGGGATGGCGTATCACTGCAGAATGCTGTGGTAGCCATGCTGGTTAAGTGTGCCTTGAATTCTAAACAAATCACAGACGTTGTTACCATTAAAGCACCTCGCACATCACACCACATCCTCCATGCTTCACAGTAGGAACCACACATACGGAGATCATCCGTTCACCTACTCTGCGTCTCACAAAGACACAGCGGTTGGAACCAAAAATCTCAAATTTGGACTCATCAGACCAAAGGACAGATTTCCACCAGTCTAATGTCTATTGCTTGTGTTTCTTGGCCCAAGCAAACTCTTCATTGTCTCTTCGCAGCAAACTCTGCAGAGCTGGGATGGTTGTATCCCCCATATACAGTTCAGGTTGGAGTCATTAACCCCTTTTTCAACCACTCCACAAATGTCTTGTTAACTAACTATAGTTTTGGCAGTCGGTTAGGACATCGACTTTGTGCATGACACAAGTAATTTTCCCAACAATTGTTTACAGAAAGATTATTTCATTTAAAATGCACTGTATCACAATTCCAGTGGGTCAGAAGTTTACATACACTAAGTTGACTCTCTTTAAACAGCTTGGGAAATTCCAGAAAACGATGTCATGGCTTTAGAAGCTTCTGAGAGGCTAATTGACATAATTTGAGTCAATTGGAGGTGTACCTGTGGATGTATTTCAAGGCCTACCTTCAAACTCAGTGCCTCTTTGCTTGACATCATGGGAAAATCAAAAGAAATCAGCCAAATTCTAGACCTCCACAACATTGGTTCATCATTGGTAGCAATTTCCAAACGCCTGAAGGTACCACGTTCATATGTATAAACACCATGGGACCACGCAGCAGTCATACCGCTCAGGAAGGAGACGCGTTCTGTCTCCTAGAGAAGAAAGTACTTTGGTGCAAATCAATCCCAGAACAACGGCAAAGGACCTTGTGAAGATGCCACTGCTCCAAAACCGCCATAAAAGCCACTACGGTTTGCAACTGCACATGGGAACAAAGATCATACTTTTGGAGAAATGTCCTCTGGTCTGACGAAACAAAAATAGAACTGTTTGTCCATAATGACCATCATTATATTTGGAGGAAAAGGGGAGGCTTGCAAGCCGAAGAACACCATCCCAACCGTGAAGGAAGGTGTGGGGGTGCTTTTTACTGCAGGAGGGACTGGTGCATTTCACAAAATAGATGGCATCATGAGGATGGAAAATTATGTGGATATATTGAAGCAACATCTCAAGACATCAGTCAGGAAGTTAAAGCTTGGTCGCAAATGGGTCTTCCAAATGGACAATGACCCCAAGCATACTTCCAAAGTTGTGGCAAAATGGCTTAAGGACAACAAAATCAAGGTATTGGAATGGCCATCACAATGGCCCTAAACTCAATTCTATAGAAAATTTGTGGGCAGAACTGAAAAAGCGTGTGCGAGCAAGGAGGCCTTACAAACCCGACTCAGTTACACCAGCTCTGTCAGGAGGAATGGGCCAAAATTCACCCAACTTATTGTGGGAAGCTTGTGGAAGGCTACCTGAAAGGTTTGGCCTAAGTTAAACAATTTAAAGGCAAAGCTACCGAACACTCAATTAGTATATGTAAACTTCGGACACCCTGGGAATGTGATGAAAGAAATACAAACTGAAATAAATCACTCTACTATTATTCAGACATTTCACATTCTTAAAATAAAGTGGTGATCATAACTGACCTAAGACAGGGTATCTTTACTAGGATTAAAGGTCAGGAATTGTGAAACTGAGTTTAAATGTATTTTGCTAAGCTGTATGTAAACTTCCGACTTCAACTGTATATACATTCTATTGGTTGCAATTTTTATAATCATTTCAATTGGAAAAACATTTTTTTTTTAAGTTGTCATTTTGCATATCAGTTCATAAACCATGTGGCATGGAATGTGGCATCAAAAATCTCTTCCTAACTATTTGGCCATCTATATGGCATAGCTGTAAAAAAAAAAAAAAAAAAAAGTAAAAGTAAAGAAAAGTTCCTTTATATTAAACTGATATACCGACAAGTTCTTTACTTTTCCCCTTCAACTTGCTTCTTCCATTTTTGCGATAATGGTGCAATTAGTTGATTGTAATTTTGGGTAGAGCCTCTCCATGTGTGTTTGAGCACATGCATGTCTGCCTTGGTGTCTGTATGTGCACAGCAGTGCCAGTACTGTACATTATACTGAATGGCTATATGCGTTATTCAACCATTGTACAGCATAGTGGATGCTATTGTTCTGTTTTTTTTTATATTCAGTGCTCTGCCCACTGGGTTGCTTCTCTCAATAAGACCCTGTCTTCATTCATTTTAATAATTTCTCAGGTTCTCTCAAACAGTTCTGTGACAGTGTTCTAGAATGTATCCTCCTCTCCTCAGATTACAGATTGAGGTGTCTACCAAGCCCCAGCGTCTGACCGAGCAGATGGACAGGGCTGTCACTAACAACTTCAAGCCTGTATCCAACCATGTTAATAACGTAAGAACACTACAATATCACATGTTAAAATCAGTGTGTGTCTGCTTGCATGCTCCTGAAGGTTCCATATCTTTGTAGTGTTGGATCAATACACATTTGGAACTGTAATGTGCACTTCTACCATGCTCCCTCCTTGCCCCTGTGTGGGTTTTCCGTGGGTTGTTTTGTGTAGGTGGAGTATGAGAAGAAGAAGAGGGCTGAAGGTAGGATGGTGAGGGCAGACAGACAGCAGGTGATGGACATGCTCTTCTCCGCCTTTGAGAAACACCAGTACTACAACATCAAAGACCTGGTGGAGGTCACCAAGCAACCTGTGGTTAGTCACACAAACAGCAACCTGTTCACTGTCCTGTCTGATTTCATGACCATAAGTGAGTATGCGCTGCGAGCGGTTCTGCTCAGCCTTCCAAGATCGATTCCACACCACCACTGTAACCCTCTCTCTCTAGGATCGATTACACTCCACCACTGTAACCCTCTCTCTCTAGGATCGATTACACTCCACCACTGTAACCCTCTCTCTCTAGGATCGATTACACTCCACCACTGTAACCTTCTCTCTCTAGGATCGATTACACTCCACCACTGTAACCCTCTCTCTCTAGGATCGATTACACTCCACCACTGTAACCCTCTCTCTCTAGGATCGATTAGACTCCACCACTGTAACCCTCTCTCTCTAGGATCGATTAGACTCCACCACTGTAACCCTCTCTCTCTAGGATCGATTACACTCCACCACTGTAACCCTCTCTCTCCAGGATCGATTAGACTCCACCACTGTAACCCTCTCTCTCTAGGATCGATTAGACTCCACCACTGTAACCCTCTCTCTCTAGGATCGATTAGACTCCACCACTGTAACCCTCTCTCTCTAGGATCGATTACACTCCACCACTGTAACCATCTCTCTCTAGGATCGATTACACTCCACCACTGTAACCCTCTCTCTCTAGGATCGATTAGACTCCACCACTGTAACCCTCTCTCTCTAGGATCGATTAGACTCCACCACTGTAACCCTCTCTCTCTAGGATCGATTACACTCCACCACTGTAACCCTCTCTCTCTAGGATCGATTAGACTCCACCACTGTAACCCTCTCTCTCTAGGATCGATTACACTCCACCACTGTAACCCTCTCTCTCCAGGATCGATTAGACTCCACCACTGTAACCCTCTCTCTCTAGGATCGATTAGACTCCACCACTGTAACCCTCTCTCTCTACACTCCACCACTGTAACCTTCTCTCTCTAGGATCGATTAGACTCCACCACTGTAACCCTCTCTCTCTAGGATCGATTAGACTCCACCACTGTAACCCTCTCTCTCTAGGATCGATTAGACTCCACCACTGTAACCCTCTCTCTCCAGGATCGATTAGACTCCACCACTGTAACCCTCTCTCTCCAGGATCGATTAGACTCCACCACTGTAACCCTCTCTCTCTAGGATCGATTAGACTCCACCACTGTAACCCTCTCTCTCCAGGATCGATTAGACTCCACCACTGTAACCCTCTCTCTCCAGGATCGATTAGACTCCACCACTGTAACCCTCTCTCTCTAGGATCGATTAGACTCCACCACTGTAACCCTCTCTCTCTAGGATCGATTAGACTCCACCACTGTAACCCTCTCTCTCTAGGATCGATTAGACTCCACCACTGTAACCCTCTCTCTCCAGGATCGATTAGACTCCACCACTGTAACCCTCTCTCTCCAGGATCGATTAGACTCCACCACTGTAACCCTCTCTCTCAGGATCGATTAGACTCCACCACTGTAACCCTCTCTCTCCAGGATCGATTAGACCACCACTGTAACCCTCTCTCTCCAGGATCGATTACACTCCACCACTGTAACCTTCTCTCTCTAGGATCGATTACACTCCACCACTGTAACCTTCTCTCTCTAGGATCGATTAGACTCCACCACTGTAACCCTCTCTCTCTAGGATCGATTAGACTCCACCACTGTAACCCTCTCTCTCTATGATCGATTAGACTCCACCACTGTAACCCTCTCTCTCTAGGATCGATTAGACTCCACCACTGTAACCCTCTCTCTCTAGGATCGATTAGACTCCACCACTGTAACCCTCTCTCTCTAGGATCGATTAGACTCCACCACTGTAACCTTCTCTCTCTAGGATCGATTAGACTCCACCACTGTAACCCTCTCTCTCCAGGATCGATTAGACTCCACCACTGTAACCCTCTCTCTCTAGGATCGATTAGACTCCACCACTGTAACCTTCTCTCTCTAGGATCGATTACACTCCACCACTGTAACCCTCTCTCTCTAGGATCGATTAGACTCCACCACTGTAACCCTCTCTCTCTAGGATCGATTACACTCCACCACTGTAACCTTCTCTCTCTAGGATCGATTACACTCCACCACTGTAACCCTCTCTCTCTAGGATCGATTACACTCCACCACTGTAACCCTCTCTCTCTAGGATCGATTACACTCCACCACTGTAACCTTCTCTCTCTAGGATCGATTACACTCCACCACTGTAACCCTCTCTCTAGGATCGATTAGACTCCACCACTGTAACCTTCTCTCTCTAGGATCGATTAGACTCCACCACTGTAACCCTCTCTCTCCAGGATCGATTAGACTCCACCACTGTAACCCTCTCTCTCTAGGATCGATTAGACTCCACCACTGTAACCCTCTCTCTCTAGGATCGATTAGACTCCACCACTGTAACCCTCTCTCTCTAGGATCGATTAGACTCCACCACTGTAACCTTCTCTCTCTAGGATCGATTAGACTCCACCACTGTAACCCTCTCTCTCCAGGATCGATTACACTCCACCACTGTAACCCTCTCTCTCCAGGATCGATTACACTCCACCACTGTAACCCTCTCTCTCCAGGATCGATTACACTCCACCACTGTAACCCTCTCTCTCTAGGATCGATTAGACTCCACCACTGTAACCCTCTCTCTCCAGGATCAATTAGACTCCACCACTGTAACCTTCTCCAGGGTGAACTATTGTAACCTGAGGCCTGATTAGTCATACCGTAATAAGTTGAACAGGATCAGAACACATACTGTAGACCTGTATCTGGAGGAGGAATGTCAACCATTACCCACTATTGACATCTGGTGGACATTATCAACTACAACAAATGGCTTTTGACACTAAGAATAACAGGTAGACTCGCCTCACTGGTAGATGCTTCTAGTTTTCAGAGTAAGGGTGCAGGCTGTAGCTGTGTGAAAATGGACACTGTAGAAAGAGCCTCTGCTGTAGACATTTATAAAGGAGATTCTGAGAGATGTTTGTCTGTGTGTTTCCTGTAGACCTACTTGAAGGAGATCCTGAGGGAGATAGGAGTGTACAACACTAAAGGGACGCACAAGAGTACATGGGAACTGAAGCCAGAGTACCGCCACTACCAGGGAGGAGAGGAGGAGATAAAGGATGACTAGCCCAGAACAGAGCACCCTGTCTGGGATACAGACATTGACCTGAGGGCCTACCATCACAGAAGTCTTTGTTCTTTTGTCTTTCACTTTATCTAAAACTGATACCCAAAACTACATGATCACAAAGGGTCTACCTTTTATCAGCTGTTGGTAGGATGGTGTGTGGGGATCTTGCACTATGAACCAGACTGTGTGAAACGCTTGCCTTAAAGCAACACTCTTTTGGATGGGTTCTTTTTTATGTTGTTTGGTGCAGCTTATAGAAATTGTAATGTTTTTTTTCTTCACTCTACTTACAGAAGCTGAAACTTTGCACTATCATTTGTAAATCATTTATAAAATAATGTAACTACCGGTTTGGAATATTTGACATTTTCTTTCAATGAATGTGACAGAACAAGCTTTTGAGGTAAACTACACATATATACATGCATACAAATGAGTGGATTCGGACATTTAAGCCACACGCGTTGCTGACAGATGTATGAAGTGGAACACACAGCCATACAATCTCCACTGACAAACATTGACAGTAGAATGGCCTTACTGAAGAGCTGACTTTTTTAAACGTGGCACCGTCATAGGATGCCACCTTTCCAACAAGTCAGTTAGGCACGTGTGCAGCTGCAAATTTGACAAAGGTCACCATGCGGAATACCAAGCGTCGGCTGGAGTGGTGTAAAGCTTGCCGCCATTGGACTCTGGAGCAATAGAAATGCGTTTTCTGGAGTGATGAATCACGCTTCACCATCTGGTAGTCCGACAGACGAATCTGGGTTTGGTGGATGCTAGAACGCTATCTGCCCCAGTGCGTAGTGTCAACTGTAAAGTTTGGTGGATGAGGAATAATGGTCTGGGGCTGTTTTTCATGGTTTGGGCTAGGCCCCTTAGTTCCAGTCACGGGTAATCTTAACGCTACAGAATACAATGACATTCTATAAGATTCTCTGCTTCCAACTTTGTGGCAACAGTTTGGGAAGGCCCTTTCCTGTTTCAGCATGACAATGACTTGTGTGCACAAAGCGAGGTCCATAAAGAAATGGTTTGTCGAGATTGGTGTGGAAGAATATGACTGGCCTGCACAGAGCTTTGACCTCAACCCCATTGAACACCTTTAGGATGAATTGGAATGCTGACTGCGAGTCAGACCTAGTTGCCCAACATCAGTGCCTGACCGC
The DNA here is from genome assembly GCF_023373465.1 of Oncorhynchus keta. Classification (NCBI taxonomy): domain Eukaryota; kingdom Metazoa; phylum Chordata; class Actinopteri; order Salmoniformes; family Salmonidae; genus Oncorhynchus; species Oncorhynchus keta. The sequence continues at coordinate 25,832,471 of NC_068454.1, read as the reverse complement.
AATAATGCTTGTGGCTGAATGGAAGCAAGTCCCTACAGCAATGTTCCAACATCTAGTGGAAAGCCTTCCCAGAAGAGTGGAGGCTGTTATAGCAGCAAAGGGGGGACCAACTCCTTAATAAAGCCCATGATTTTGGAATGAGATGTTCGACGAGCAGCTGTCCACATTTTTTGGTCATGTAGCGTATTTATTCAAGAAAAAGGACAATGGTGTAACATTAAAAGATATTTGATGAATCTAATGACTGCTGCATAATGTAACTGTAAACCAAGCAAATGGAGACCTGAGAGTTTATCAACAACAGATAAGTGGATGGAAACATTGTCATCGCAGAGTTTTAAAAATCATCCCGCAGCAAACTGTGAGACATAGAATGTCCCAGATAGAAATTTAACATATTGTGTATTCTGCATGACAGAGGCATATCTGCTCTACTCTATACATTTCTATCTGAATGTTCTGATGGGTACTTCCTGAATATACCAGTTAATAGAACACTGCAATACTCAAAGTTGAACACCATAATCAATAAGATCAATACCGTAACACTGTCACAGCACCCTTTCTGTCAACCCCATAGACATGACTTGGTTTGGGCATCATATAATACTTCCATTCCAAATGTAATGCAGAGTCGTCGTCTGGTTGGTCCCTGGTCGTGGGTCAGGTGAGATGCAGCAGCTAATAGAAACAAAGTTCTGAGACCTGAGTATTACTACGAAAGAGAGGACAGTGGTTATAACAAGTGTTATTATTACACAAGTAGACTGAAGGGACTGAAGCATTTCTCCATCTCCAGGCCGTCTTTGAAGGGAGTGATGCCGTCCTTACGGATGTCCAGCAGACCATACATTTTTGTATGGGTATATACCCATCTCCCATTAAATTGAGTGTCATTTCTAGTGTAAGTTATTTTCAATTGGAGATTACATTAAGTACCGAGCCTCAACAGTTTGATACCATCTGGGTTCATAGACTCACCTGTAAAATTTTAAAAACTACAGTGGGAGGGAGGATGGCGAGAGAGGGGTGGAGAGTGAGGTGGGAGCAGGAGGGTAGAGTGAGGGGTGGAGAGTGAGGTGGGAGCAGGAGGGTAGAGAGGGGTAGAGTGAGGTGGGAGCAGGAGGGTAGAGTGAGGGGTGGAGAGTGAGGTGGGAGCAGGAGGGTAGAGTGAGAGGTGGGAGCAGGAGGGTAGAGAGGGGTGGAGAGTGAGGTGGGAGCAGGAGGGTAGAGTGAGAGGTGGGAGCAGGAGGGTAGAGTGAGGGGTGGGAGCAGGAGGGTAGAGAGGGGTAGAGAGTGAGGTGGGAGCAGGAGGGTAGAGTGAGGGGTGGAGAGTGAGGTGGGAGCAGGAGGGTAGAGTGAAAGGTGGGAGCAGGAGGGTAGAGAGGGGTGGAGAGTGAGGTGGGAGCAGGAGGGTAGAGTGAGGGGTGGGAGCAGGAGGGTAGAGTGAGAGGTGGGAGCAGGAGGGTAGAGGGGGTGGAGAGTGAGGTGGGAGCAGGAGGGTAGAGTGAGGGGGTGGAGAGTGAGGTGGGAGCAGGAGGGTAGAGAGGGGTGGAGAGAGGTGGGAGCAGGAGGGTAGAGTGGGGTGGAGAGTGAGGTGGGAACAGGAGGGTAGAGTGAGAGGTGGGAGCAGGAGGGTAGAGAGGGGTAGAGAGTGAGGTGGGAGCAGGAGGGTAGAGTGAGGGGGTGGAGAGTGAGGTGGGAGCAGGAGGGTAGAGTGAGAGGTGGGAGCAGGAGGGTAGAGAGGGGTGGACAGTGAGGTGGGAGCAGGAGGGTAGAGTGAGGGGTGGGAGCAGGAGGGTAGAGTGAGGGGTGGAGAGTGAGGTGGGAGCAGGAGGGTAGAGTGAGGGGTGGAGAGTGAGGTGGGAACAGGAGGGTAGAGTGAGGTGGGAGCAGGAGGTTAGAGTGAGGGAGAGAGATTGGGTAAACAGAAACAAGGAGATAAGGGCGAGACCAAATGAGTGAAAGAGAATCGGCATAATGAATACACCCCAGGTTCTCCTCAAGTCTAGGAATACCCAGCAAGCTCGGGTAGAACATGTGTAACTAACTGGGCTATTAGGCGGTAGTAGATGTAGTTGGTTACCTGGTAGTTCTTTGACTGTGCTGGACTCACAGACGTCATCCGGGACTTCTGCCGACGCATTCGCCCACAGCAAAGAGTCATCAATGTTCTACTGACCATCTGAAGGGAGGACCAGAGGAAGATAGGAGGGGAGGCAGGGAAGGGAAGAGAGTGAGTGCTGAGTCACTCAGTGGTTGGGTCTCAATACTGTCAAACACCTTATTGTGGCCTCCTGAGTGGCGCAGTGGTCTAAGGCACTGTATTGCAGTTGCTAGCTGTGCCACTAGAGATCCTGGTTTGAGTCCAGGCACTGTTGCAGCCGGCCGCGATCCATGGGGCGGCGCACAATTGGCCCAGCGTCGTCCAGGTTAGGGCAGTGTTTGGCTGACAAGGATGTCCTTGTCCCATCTCACTCTAGCGACTCCTGTGGAGGCCCGGGCCCTTCACCTCTCCCGAGTCCATATGGGAGTTGCAGCGATGAGCCAAGACTGTAACTACCAATTGGATACCACGAAATTGGGGAGAAAAAGTATAATAATAAAACACCTTATTGTACTAGTCTTCATAAACTCTGTTTTAGTGCAAAGCTATGAGACAATACCCAACTTAATTACTGGCTCCAAATCCTGATACACCTCATCTGTTAGCCCCAAATCTCATAGAGCATATACCTGCATTGGAGACGCATCCTGATACACCTCATCTGTTAGCCCCAAATCTCATAGAAATCTCATATACCTGCATTGGAGACGCATCCTGATACACCTCATCTGTTAGCCCCAAATCTCATAGAGCATATACCTGCATTGGAGACGCATCCTGATACACCTCATCTGTTCTCATAGCCCATTGGAGACAAATCTCTGTTAGAAATCTCATAGCATATACCTGCATTGGAGACACATCCTGTTAGCCCCAAATACACCTCATCTGTTAGCCCCAAATCTCATAGAGCATATACCTGCATTGGAGACGCATCCTGATACACCTCATCTGTTAGCCCCAAATCTCATAGAGCATATACCTGCATTGGAGACACATCCTGATACACCTCATCTGTTAGCCCCAAATCTCATAGAGCATATACCTGCATTGGAGACACATCCTGATACACCTCATCTGTTAGCCCCAAATCTCATAGAGCATATACCTGCATTGGAGACGCATCCTGATACACCTCATCTGTTAGCCCCAAATCTCATAGAGCATATACCTGCATTGAGAGCACCATTGCATCCTGATACACCTCATCTGTTAGCCCCAAATCTCATAGAGCATATACCTGCATTGGAGACACATCCTGATACACCTCATCTGTTAGCCCCAAATCTCATAGAGCATATACCTGCATTGGAGACGCATCCTGATACACCTCATCTGTTAGCCCCAAATCTCATAGAGCATATACCTGCATTGGAGACGCATCCTGATACACCTCATCTGTTAGCCCCAAATCTCATAGAGCATATACCTGCATTGGAGACGCATCCTGATACACCTCATCTGTTAGCCCCAAATCTCATAGAGCATATACCTGCATTGGAGACGCATCCTGATACACCTCATCTGTTAGCCCCAAATCTCATAGAGCATATACCTGCATTGGAGACACATCCTTTCCCTGAACTTCCAACAAGATCCCATTTGGTGATTATTTGATCTTGTAAATGTCTGAACATTTCTTCCCCTGTAATAAAAACAGAATGGGTTGAAACCACATTAATAGTTCACAGTTAAAGTTACATTTGGTTTGCCTCAGACCTTGTACAAACTTTCCCCAGGCTAGGGCCAAGCCCTGCTGCCGCCGGTAACATAGCTGAGCTTGCCCACTATTTGTTAGATGGCTGACAGACAGACTACAAACGCTGCTGTAGTACTAGCAAGAGCTGCTAGATTTGCAAAGCTAACATAACTGGATTAGAAGCATACCATTAAACTAATAGTATGTGTGCAAATGACCTGTGTGTGGAAAGTTGACTGTACAGTGATTGAGTGTTTTGGTGTTAGTTGACAGTGCCTTTTGACAGCATGCACATGGAAAGCAACTGCAGACTGGCTACTGAACAAGCTAATATCCACATACCGGTATGCCTTGTACCGTTAGCTGCACCTGTTTAGTTTATTATAGGACGTGCACGACCCCAGCTCATAGCCTTCACGATAAGTAAATATTCACCTGTTACATTACCAAACCAAATGGGTCCCCTTTATTAAAAGCCCCAAAAATCAAATCACATTTTGTCACATGCGCTGAATACAAGTGTAGACCTTACAGTGAAATGCTTACTTACAAACCCTTAACCAACAATGCAGTTAAGAAAAAAATAAGTGTTTACTAAATAAATTGATGTAAACAAATAAATGAACTTGTAGAAAAGGAGGAAGGGAAGTGCTGCTAAGGTACACAATAGTAGATTTTGGTAGACAGAAGGTGGTCTTTGATTAAAGTGTAAATTTCAATAAATAAATAAAAATGAATAAAATAGAAAAATGTCAAATAACTAAAGAGCAACAATAAAATAACAGTAACGAGGCTATATACATGGTGTACTGGTACAGAGTCAATGTGCAGGGCAAAGGTTAGTCCAGGTAATTTAGGTAATATGTACAGTGGTGGAAAAAGTAACCAATTGTCATACTTGAGTAAAAGTATAGATACCTTAATAGAAAGTTACTCACAAAAGTGAAAGTCACCCATTAAAATTCTACTTGAGTAAAAGTCTAAAGTATTATTAGAATGGAGAATCTGTAGAATTGCTGAGATAAAAGAACATACTCTTTGGCAGAATTCAGCCAGCCTTCACAAGACAACATATGGAAATGTGTCCCCTTTTGTGCTTTACACCTCCAACAGAATACAACTTCTGAGTGCATGATATTCAGTTTCACTGGCATATAGTACGTTCTATGGATGGTCTTAAACTGCAGTCATTTATGTCTGAGATCATATGAACATGACTGGAAACATATCTGTATCCATTCATCATGTTTTATGTCATCGGGAACACTTGTTATGTGTTTTATGTCATCGGGAACACTTGTTATGTGTTTTATGTCATCTGGAACACTTGTTATGTGTTTTATGTCATCGGGAACACTTGTTATGTGTTTTATGTCAAACGGGAACACTTGTTATGTGTTTTATGTCATCAGGGAACACTTGTTATGTGTTTTATGTCATCGGGAACACTTGTTATGTGTTTTATGTCATCGGAACACTTGTTAAGTGTTTTATGTCATCGGGAACACTTGTTATGTGTTTTATGTCATCTGGAACACTTGTTATGTGTTTTATGTCATCGGGAACACTTATTCGTTATGTGTTTTTATGTCATAGTTGTTATGTGTTTTATGTCATCAGGAACACTTGTTATGTGTTTTATGTCATCAGGAACACTTGTTATGTGTTTTTATGTCATCGGGAACACTTGTTATGTGTTTTATGTCATCGGGAACACTTGTTATGTGTTTTATGTCATCGGGAACACTTGTTATGTGTTTTATGTCATCAACACTTGTTATGTGTTTTATGTCATCAGGGAACACTTGTTATGTGTTTTATGTCATCGGGAACACTTGTTATGTGTTTTATGTCATCAGGAACACTTGTTATGTGTTTTATGTCATCGGGAACACTTGTTATGTGTTTTATGTCATCGGGAACACTTGTTATGTGTTTTATGTCATGGGACACTTGTTATGGTTTTATGAACAACACTTGTTATGTGTTTTATGTCATGGGGAACACTTGTTATGTGTTTTATGTCATGGGGGAACACTTGTTATGTGTTTATGTCATGGGAACACTTGTTATGTGTTTTATGTCATCGGGAACACTTGTTATGTGTTTTATGTCATCAGGAACACTTGTTATGTGTTTTATGTCATCGGGAACACTTGTTATGTGTTTTATGTCATCAGGAACACTTGTTATGTGTTTTATGTCATCCACTTGTTATGTGTTTTATGTCATCGGGAACACTTGTTATGTGTTTTATGTCATCTGGAACACTTGTTATGTGTTTTATGTCATCGGGAACACTTGTTATGTGTTTTATGTCATCAGGGAACACTTATGTGTTTTATGTCATCTGGAACACTTGTTATGTGTTTTTATGTCATCGGGAACACTTGTTATGTGTTTTATGTCATAGGGAACACTTGTTATGTGTTTTTATGTCATCAGGAACACTTGTTATGTGTTTTATGTCATGGGGAACACTTGTTATGTTTTTATGTCATCAGGAACACTTGTTATGTGTTTATGTCATCAGGAACACTTGTTATGTGTTTTATGTCATCGGGAACACTTGTTATGTGTTTTTATGTCATGGGGAACACTTGTTATGTGTTTTATGTCATCGGGAACACTTGTTATGTGTTTTATGTCATGGGGAACACTTGTTATGTGTTTTATGTCATCAGGAACACTTGTTATGTGTTTTATGTCATCAGGAACATCATCCAGGAACACTTGTTATGTGTTTTATGTCATCGTTATGTGTTTTAACACTTGTTATGTGTTTTATGTCATCAGGAACACTTGTTATGTGTTTTTATGTCATCGGGAACACTTGTTATGTGTTTTATGTCATCAGGGAACACTTGTTATGTGTTTATGTCATACTTGGGAACACTTGTTATGTGTTTTTACTATGTCAAACACTTGTTATGTGTTTTATGTCACACTTATGTGTTTTTATGTCATGGGAACACTTGTTAATGTCACACTTGTTATGTGTTTTATGTCATGGGAAATACTTGGTGTTTTATGTCATAACACTTGTTATGTTTTATGTCATCGGGAACACTTGTTATGTGTTTTATGTCATCGGGAACGCTTGTTATGTGTTTTATGTCAACACTTGTTATGTGTTTTATGTCAACTGGAACACTTGTTATGTGTTTTATGTCATCAGGGAACACTTGTTATGTGTTTTATGTCAACGGGAACACTTGTTATGTGTTTTATGTCATGGGGAACACTTGTTATGTGTTTTATGTCATGGGGAACACTTGTTATGTGTTTTATGTCATGGGGAACACTTGTTATGTGTTTTATGTCATCGAATCACTTGTTATGTTTATGTCTGGGAACACTTGTTATGTGTTTTATGTCATCGGGAACACTTATTATGTGTTTTATGTCATGGGGAACACTTGTTATGTGTTTTATGTCATCGGGAACACTTGTTATGTGTTTTATGTCACTGGAACACTTCTGTTGGTGTGTTTTATGTCATCGGGAACATTTGTTATGTGTTTTATGTCATCGGGAACACTTGTTAGCTAGCTACATAGCTGTCTTTGTTTCCAAGATAATTGTGTAGTTTAGAGGTGTAGTTCCGGAGTGATTATCTTAATTCACTGAGGTTCGCTAGCCACATTTGTCGTCCTTAACGTAGGAGACTGCTAGCTAGCCAACAGCTAACAGCTAACAGCTCAGCCAACGTCACCACACACACATGTCTACTGAATCGAATTCAACAACCCGGTCAGGTAGTATCACATTTTCATTTCATTTCATTACAGTACAACGGTTTGATTTGTTTGATCGTAGCTAGCTACATAGCTAGCTACATAGCCGTCTTTGTTTCAAAGATAATTGTGTAGTCTAGAGCGATTTCCTAGGTTAGCTAGCCAGCTATTGTCGTTCTTTTAACGCAACGTAACGTAAACAACACTGCTAGCTAGCCAGCTAGCCCCGAATAGGAGCACTGTAGAAACTATTACACTCAACGGAACGACTTGATTAGTGTAGTGTCAACAACGCAGCTACTGCCAGCTAGCCTACTTCAGCAGTACTGTATCATTTTAATCATTTTAGTCAATAAGATTCTTGCTACGTAAGCTTAACTTTCTGAACATTCGAGACGTGTAGTCCACTTGTCATTCCAATCTCCTTGCATTAGCGTAGCCTCTTCTGTAGCCTGTCAACTATGTGTCTGTCTATCCCTGTTCTCTCCTCTCTGCACAGACCATACAAACGCTCCACACCGCGTGGGCCGCGGCCACCCTAATCTGGTGGTCCCAGCGCGTACGACCCACGTGGAGTTCCAGGTCTCCGGTAGCCTCTGGAACTGCCGATCTGCGGCCAACAAGGCAGAGTTCATCTCAGCCTATGCCTCCTCCAGTCCCTCGACTTCTTGGCACTGACGGAAACATGGATCACCACAGATAACACTGCTACTCCTACTGCTCTCTCCTCGTCCGCCCACGTGTTCTCGCACACCCCGAGAGCTTCTGGTCAGCGGGGTGGTGGCACCGGATCCTCATCTCTCCCAAGTGGTCTTTCTCTCTTTCTCCCTTACCCATCTGTCTATCGCCTCCTTTGAATTCCATGCTGTCACAGTTACCAGCCCTTTCAAGCTTAACATCCTTATCATTTATCGCCCTCCAGGTTCCCTCGGAGAGTTCATCAATGAGCTTGATGCCTTGATAAGCTCCTTTCCTGAGGACGGCTCACCTCTCACAGTTCTGGGCGACTTTAACCTCCCCACGTCTACCTTTGACTCATTCCTCTCTGCCTCCTTCTTTCCACTCCTCTCCTCTTTTGACCTCACCCTCTCACCTTCCCCCTACTCACAAGGCAGGCAATACGCTTGACCTCATCTTTACTAGATGCTGTTCTTCCACTAACCTCATTGCAACTCCCTCCAAGTCTCCGACCACTACCTTGTATCCTTTTCCTCTCGCTCTCATCCAACACTTCCCACACTGCCCCTACTCGGATGGTATCGCGCCGTCCCAACCTTCGCTCTCTCTCCCCCGCTACTCTCTCCTCTTCCATCCTATCATCTCTTCCCTCTGCTCAAACTTTCTCCAACCTATCTCCTGATTCTGCCTCCTCAACCCTCCTCTCCTCCCTTTCTGCATCCTTTGACTCTCTATGTCCCCTATCCTCCAGGCCGGCTCGGTCCTCCCTCCCGCTCCGTGGCTCGACGACTCATTGCGAGCTCACAGAACAGGGCTCCGGGCAGCCGAGCGGAAATGGAGGAAAACTCGCCTCCCTGCGGACCTGGCATCCTTTCACTCCCTCCTCTCTACATTTTCCTCCTCTGTCTCTGCTGCTAAAGCCACTTTCTACCATTCTAAATTCCAAGCATCTGCCTCTAACCCTAGGAAGCTCTTTGCCACCTTCTCCTCCCTCCTGAATCCTCCCCTCCTCCTCTCTCTGCAGATGACTTCGTCAACCATTTTGAAAAGAAGGTCGACGACATCCGATCCTCGTTTGCTAAGTCAAACGACACCGCTGGTTCTGCTCACACTGCCCTACCCTATGCTCTGACCTCTTTCTCCCCTCTCTCTCCAGATGAAATCTCGCGTCTTGTGACGGCCGGCCGCCCAACAACCTGCCCGCTTGACCCTATCCCCTCCTCTCTTCTCCAGACCATTTCCGGAGACCTTCTCCCTTACCTCACCTCGCTCATCAACTCATCCCTGACCGCTGGCTACGTCCCTCCCGTCTTCAAGAGAGCGAGAGTTGCACCCCTTCTGAAAAAACCTACACTCGATCCCTCCGATGTCAACAACTACAGACCAGTATCCCTTCTCTCTTTTCTCTCCAAAACTCTTGAGCGTGCCGTCCTTGGCCAGCTCTACCGCTATCTCTCTCAGAATGACCTTCTTGATCCAAATCAGTCAGGTTTCAAGACTAGTCATTCAACTGAGACTGCTCTTCTCTGTATCACGGAGGCGCTCCGCACTGCTAAAGCTAACTCTCTCTCCTCTGCTCTCATCCTTCTAGACCTATCGGCTGCCTTCGATACTGTGAACCATCAGATCCTCCTCTCCACCCTCTCCGAGTTGGGCATCTCCGGCGCGGCCCACGCTTGGATTGCGTCCTACCTGACAGGTCGCTCCTACCAGGTGGCGTGGCGAGAATCTGTCTCCTCACCACGCGCTCTCACCACTGGTGTCCCCAGGGCTCTGTTCTAGGCCCTCTTATTCTCGCTATACACCAAGTCACTTGGCTCTGTCATAACCTCACATGGTCTCTCCTATCATTGCTATGCAGACGACACACAATTAATCTTCTCCTTCCCCTTCTGATGACCAGGTGGCGAATCGCATCTCTGCATGTCTGGCAGACATATCAGTGTGGATGACGGATCACCACCTCAAGCTGAACCTCAGCAAGACGGAGCTCCTCTTCCTCCCGGGAAGGGACTGCCCGCTCCATGATCTCGCCATCACGGTTGACAACTCCATTGTGTCCTCCTCCCAGAGCGCTAAGAACCTTGGCGTGATCCTGGACAACACCCTGACGTTCTCAACTAACATCAAGGCGGTGTCCCGTTCCTGTAGGTTCATGCTCTACAACATCCGCAGAGTACGACCCTGCCTCACACAGGAAGCGGCGCAGGTCCTAATCCAGGCACTTGTCATCTCCCGTCTTGATTACTGCAACTCGCTGTTGGCTGGGCTCCCTGCCTGTGCCATTAAACCCCTACAACTCATCCAGAACGCCGCAGCCCGTCTGGTGTTCAACCTTCCCAAGTTCTCTCACGTCACCCCGCTCCTCCGCTCTCTCCACTGGCTTCCAGTTGAAGCTCGCATCCGCTACAAGACCATGGTGCTCGCCTACGGAGCTGTGAGGGGAACGGCACCTCAGTACCTCCAGGCTCTGATCAGGCCCTACACCCAAACAAGGGCACTGCGTTCATCCACCTCTGGCCTGCTCGCCTCCCTACCACTGAGGAAGTACAGTTCCCGCTCAGCCCAGTCAAAACTGTTCGCTGCTCTGGCCCCCAATGGTGGAACAAACTCCCTCACGACGCCAGGACAGCGGAGTCAATCACCACCTTCCGGAGACACCTGAAACCCCACCTCTTCAAGGAATACCTAGGATAGGGTAAGTAAGGGTAATCCTTCTCACCCCCCTAACAAGATTTAGATGCAAGTGGCTGTTCCACTGGATGTCATAAGGTGTATGCACCAATTTGTAAGTCGCTCTGGATAAGAGCGTCTGCTAAATGACTTAAATG